>NW_028319179.1:320000-449073 GCF_062004578.1 Staurois parvus | reverse complement strand
GGGCAGTTAGTCTCCATGCACACTGGGGGGACGTTTTGATAATGCTGGTAACATTAGCTGTGGAAAGTCACGTTAAAAATGTGAGTTTGTCAGCATTTTTGCATTAGCGTTTAGCGGCGTTTTCCCGTGTTTTTCTGTGTTTCCGTTTTTTAGTGTTTTTTACCCAAAAAAAGTCCAAAAACACTGTTTTGCGGCGTTTTACCGCGTTTTGCTGAGTTTTTCAGCGTGAGAGCTTTTTTACAGCTATAAAACTCCTAGAAGCCCGCTAGTTCTGGGATTTCTCCAGCCAAAAAACGTTGCTTCCAGTCTGTGTGTGTATGGGCACCGAGGAGAACATGCTGGGGGGGGGGGGGGGTTACTGGCTGTAGAAAAAATGTCAAACGCCAAAACAGCTGCTGCAAAAACGTCCTGTGTGCGTGAGGACTCAAATTGCCATTGTACCCTGTGTGTGTCACCTTGTGAGTCCTTCCCAAGGCTGAACATTCCGGGGGGGCGGAGACTTCTGATCGGGGGAGGAGACTTCTGATCCAGGGGGCGGAGACTTCTGATCCAGGGGTGGAGGCTTCTGATCCGGGGGCGGAGACTTCTGATCCGGGGGGCAGAGACTTCTGATCCGGGGGCGGAGACTTCTGATCTGGGAGTGGAGACTTCTAATATGGGGCGGAGACTTCTGATCCAGGGGCGGAGACTTCTGATCCAGGGGTGGAGACTTCTGATCCAGGGGTGGAGACTTCTAATATGGGGCGGAGACTTCTGATCCAGGGGCGGAGACTTCTGATCCAGGGGTGGAGACTTCTGATCCAGGGGTGGAGGCTTCTGATCCAGGGGTGGAGAGTTCTGATCCAGGGGCGGAGACTTCTGATCAGGAGGCGGAGACTTCTGATCTGGGGGCGGAGACTTCTGATCTGGGAGTGGAGACTTCTAATATGGGGCGGAGACTTCTGATCCAGGGGCGGAGAGTTCTGATCCAGGGGCGGAGACTTCTGATCAGGAGGCGGAGACTTCTGATCTGGGCCATTTGGGGGATTTCTGTTCTCATTAGGACTTAAAAAGGAGTCAAACAACTCTGTGATGATAAATGGCGTCCTGTCATCGCTACGCACCAATAGAAGACAGTTTATTGGAAGATCCGTCAGATATTTAATATCAATTCTAAGCTGTCACCATTTCTGCCAGAGGAGGGAGACTCCCTGAGCACAACTGTATATATATATATAATATTCTCCTGTTCTCCTCTGTAGTGTTGTATTGATGTGACTTCTCTGGTCGGCCATCATCTCCGAACATCCGGCATTCCGATCACAAATGTATTTGTATCTCCCCCGACTGCAGAGATATTCGATCATTTCCATCTGATCCTCACCGACCTTCATTACTCCCACCAATCTCCTTCCCCCGATCCCCCCATCCCTCCATCCCCCGATCCTCCTTCCCCCGATCCCCCATCCCTCCATCCCCCGATCCTCCTTCCCCCGATCCTCCATCCCCCGATCCCTCCATCCCCGATCCTCCATCCCCCAATCCTCCATCCCCCGATCCTCCATTCCCCCCATCCCTCCATCCGCCGATCCTCCATCCCCCGATCCCTCCATCCCCCGATCCTCCATTCCCCCCATCCCTCCATCCCCCGATCCTCCATCCCCCAATCCTCCATCCCCCGATCCTCCATTCCCCCCATCCCTCCATCCGCCGATCCTCCATCCCCCAATCCTCCATCCCCCGATCCTCCATCCCCCGATCCTCCTTCCCCCGATCCTCCATCCCCCGATCCCTCCATCCCCCGATCCTCCTTCCCCCGATCCTCCATCCCCCGATCCCTCCATCCCCCGATCCTCCTTCCCCCGATCCTCCATCCCCCGATCCTCCATCCCCCGATCCTCCATCCCCCGATCCTCCATTCCCCCCATCCCTCCATCCGCCGATCCTCCATCCCCCGATCCCTCCATCCCCCGATCCCTCCATCCCCCGATCCTCCTTCCCCCGATCCTCCATCCCCCGATCCTCCATTCCCCCCATCCCTCCATCCCCCAATCCTCCATCCCCCGATCCTCCATTCCCCCCATCCCTCCATCCGCCGATCCTCCATCCCCCGATCCCTCCATCCCCCGATCCTCCATTCCCCCCATCCCTCCATCCCCCGATCCTCCATTCCCCCCATCCCTCCATCCGCCGATCCTCCATCCCCCGATCCCTCCATCCCCCGATCCTCCATCCCCCGATCCTCCATCCCCCTATCCCTCCATCCCTCCATCCCCCCATCCCCCGATCCTCCATTCCCCCCATCCCTCCATCCCCCGATCCTCCATTCCCCCCATCCCTCCATCCCCCATCCTCCATTCCCCCATCCCCCGATCCTCCATTCCCCCCATCCCTCCATCCCCCAATCCTCCATTCCCCCCATCCCTTCATCTCCCGATCCTCCATCCCCCGATCCTCCATCCCCCTATCCCTCCATCCCTCCATCCCCCCATCCCCCGATCCCTCCATCCCCCAATCCTCCATCCCCGATCCCCCCATCCCCCAATCCCTCCATGCCCCCGATCCCTCCATCCCTCCATCCCCCGATCCTCCATCCCCCGATCCGCCCATCCCTCCATCCCCCGATCCTCCATCCCCCAATCCCTCCACCCCCCATCCCTCCATCCCCCTATCCTCCATCCCCTGATCCCCCCACCTCTCCATCCCCCGATCCCCCCAACCCTCCATCCCCGATCCCTCCATCCTCGATCCCTCCATCCCCCGATCCTCCATTCCCCCCATCCCTCCATCCCCCGATCCTCCATTCCCCCCATCCCTTCATCCCCCGATCCTCCATCCCCCTATCCCTGCATCCCTCCATCCCCCGATCCCTCCATCCCTCCATCCCCCCATCCCCCGATCCCTCCATCCCCCAATCCTCCATCCCCGATCCCCCCATCCCCCAATCCCTCCATGCTCCCATCCCTCCATCCCCCGATCCCCCCATCCCTCCATCCCCCGATCCCTCCATCCCCCGATCCTCCATCCCCCGATCCCCCCATCCCTCCATCCCCCGATCCTCCATCCCCCGATCCCTCCACCCCCCATCCCTCCATCCCCCTATCCTCCATCCCCTGATCCCCCCACCTCTCCATCCCCCGATCCCCCCAACCCTCCATCCCCGATCCCTCCATCCCCTGATCCCTCCATCCCCCGATCCCCTCATCCCTCCATCCCCCGATCCTCCATCCCCCCATCCCTCCACCCCCCGATCCCTCCATCCCCTGATCCCCCCATCCCTCCATCCCCCGATCCTCCATCCCTCCACCCCCTGATCCCCCATTCCTCCACCCCCCGATCCCTCCATCCCCCAATCCCTCCATCCCCCGATCCTCCATCCCTCCACCCCCCCATCCCTCCACCCCCTGATCCCCCTTTCCTCCATCCCCCCATCCCTCCACCCCCCGATCCCTCCATCCCCCAATCCCTTCATCCCCCGATCCCCCCATCCCTCCATCCCCGGTGCTGCATAGACGGTTTCATCTGGCCGGGATGGCTGCGGCCCCCAATATATAGGCATAGTAAGATGAGTGTCGGTGTTATCTACACAGGTCCGGGCGACATTATTCTGCATCATTATGTATTAAATATGGGGGCTCCCTACTCAGTCCCTACTGCTGCTGCATCCACAATATATTAACCCCGGTGCTGCAGGGAATAGTTCCCACATCCCAGGCAGATGGATAGATAGAGAGATACAGATAGTGCCTGGACTGGAAGGGGGGAAAGTGTCCGGACTGGAAGGGGGGGAAAGTGTCCGGACAGGAAGGGGGGAAAGTGTCCGGACTGGAAGGGGGGAAAGTGTCCGGACTGGAAGGGGGGGAAAGTGTCCGGACTGGAAGGGGGGAAAGTGTCCGGACTGGAAGGGGGGAAAGTGTCCGGACTGGAAGGGGGGGAAAGTGTCCGGACTGGAAGGGGGAGGAAAGTGTCCGGACTGGAAGGGGGTGAAAGTGTCCGGACTGGAAGGGGGGAAAGTGTCCGGACTGGAAGGGGGGAAAGTGTCCGGACTGGAAGGGGGTGAAAGTGTCCGGACTGGAAGGGGGGAAAGTGTCCAGACTGGAAGGGGGGGAAAGTGTCCGGACTGGAAGGGGGGAAAGTGTCCAGACTGGAAGGGGGGGAAAGTGTCCGGACTGGAAGGGGGGAAAGTGTCCGGACTGGAAGGGGGGAAAAGTGTCCGGACTGGAAGGGGGGAAAGTGTCCGGACTGGAAGGGGGGAAAGTGTCCGGACTGGAAGGGGGGAAAGTGTCCGGACTGGAAGGGGGGGAAAGTGTCCGGACTGGAAGGGGGGAAAGTGTCCGGACTGGAAGGGGGGAAAAGTGTCCGGACTGGAAGGGGGGAAAGTGTCCGGACTGGAAGGGGGGAAAGTGTCCGGACTGGAAGGGGGGGAAAGTGTCCGGACAGGAAGGGGGGAAAGTGTCCGGACTGGAAGGGGGAAAGTGTCCGGACTGGAAGGGGGGGAAAGTGTCCGGACTGGAAGGGGGGAAAGTGTCCGGACTGGAAGGGGGGAAAGTGTCCGGACTGGAAGGGGGGGAAAGTGTCCGGACTGGAAGGGGGAGGAAAGTGTCCGGACTGGAAGGGGGTGAAAGTGTCCGGACTGGAAGGGGGGAAAGTGTCCGGACTGGAAGGGGGGGAAAGTGTCCGGACTGGAAGGGGGGAAAGTGTCCGGACTGGAAGGGGGGAAAGTGTCCGGACTGGAAGGGGGGGAAAGTGTCCGGACTGGAAGGGGGGAAAGTGTCCGGACTGGAAGGGGGGAAAGTGTCCGGACTGGAAGGGGGGGAAAGTGTCCGGACTGGAAGGGGGGGGGAAGTGTCCGGACTGGAAGGGGGGAAAGTGTCCGGACTGGAAGGGGGGAAAGTGTCCGGACTGGAAGGGGGTGAAAGTGTCCGGACTGGAAGGGGGGAAAGTGTCCAGACTGGAAGGGGGGGAAAGTGTCCGGACTGGAAGGGGGGAAAGTGTCCAGACTGGAAGGGGGGGAAAGTGTCCGGACTGGAAGGGGGGGGAAGTGTCCGGACTGGAAGGGGGGAAAGTGTCCGGACTGGAAGGGGGGAAAGTGTCCGGACTGGAAGGGGGGAAAAGTGTCCGGACTGGAAGGGGGGAAAGTGTCCGGACTGGAAGGGGGGAAAGTGTCCGGACTGGAAGGGGGGGAAAGTGTCCGGACAGGAAGGGGGGAAAGTGTCCGGACTGGAAGGGGGGAAAGTGTCCGGACTGGAAGGGGGGGAAAGTGTCCGGACTGGAAGGGGGGAAAGTGTCCGGACTGGAAGGGGGGAAAGTGTCCGGACTGGAAGGGGGGGAAAGTGTCCGGACTGGAAGGGGGAGGAAAGTGTCCGGACTGGAAGGGGGTGAAAGTGTCCGGACTGGAAGGGGGGAAAGTGTCCGGACTGGAAGGGGGGAAAGTGTCCGGACTGGAAGGGGGTGAAAGTGTCCGGACTGGAAGGGGGGAAAGTGTCCAGACTGGAAGGGGGGGAAAGTGTCCGGACTGGAAGGGGGGAAAGTGTCCAGACTGGAAGGGGGGGAAAGTGTCCGGACTGGAAGGGGGGGGAAGTGTCCGGACTGGAAGGGGGGGGGAGTGTCCGGACTGGAAGGGGGGGGGGAGTGTCCGGACTGGAAGGGGGGGAAAGTGTCCGGACTGGAAGGGGGTGAAAGTGTCCGGACTGGAAGGGGAGAAAGTGTCCGGACTGGAAGGGGGGAAGTGTCCGGACTGGAAGGGGGGGAAAGTGTCCGGACTGGAAGGGGGGGAAAGTGTCCGGACTGGAAGTGGGGAAAGTGTCCGGACTGGAAGGGGGGAAAGTGTCCGGACTGGAAGGGGGTGGAAGTGTCCGGACTGGAAGGGGGGGGGAAAGTGTCCGGACTGGAAGGGGGGGGGAAGTGTCCGGACTGGAAGGGGGGGAAAGTGTCCGGACTGGAAGGGGGGGGAAAGTGTCCGGACTGGAAGGGGGGGAAAGTGTCCGGACTGGAAGGGGGGGAAAGTGTCCGGACTGGAAGGGGGGGAAGTGTCCGGACTGGAAGGGGGGGGGAAGTGTCCGGACTGGAAGGGGGGGAAAGTGTCCAGACTGGAAGGGGGGGGAGTGTCCGGACTGGAAGGGGGGGGGGAAGTGTCCGGACTGGAAGGGGGGGAAAGTGTCCGGACTGGAAGGGGGGGGGGAAGTGTCCAGACTGGAAGGGGGGGAAAGTGTCCGGACTGGAAGGGGGGGGGAAGTGTCCAGACTGGAAGGGGGGGGAAAGTGTCCGGACTGGAAGGGGGGGGAAAGTGTCCGGACTGGAAGGGGGGGGGGAAGTGTCCGGACTGGAAGGGGGGGGGGAAGTGTCCAGACTGGAAGGGGGGGGGGGGAAAGTGTCCGGACTGGAAGGGGGGGGGGAAGTGTCCGGACTGGGAGGGGTTAATGGAATAACAAAAACAAAAGAGAAATGAGAACTGTCTCCGTTGCCGTTGTATAATAGGACCCCTCAGAGTCCTGAACAGACGGCTTAGCTGAGTCCTGATCCGGCTCGGACTTGATATTCTCCGATATTAGAACCATTTAGTTGATATTTTTCTGCTTTTTTTTTCTTTTTACAGATACGTTATAAATGCTAAAAATGCGAAATACAGCAAATGCAAAAAAACACAAAAGCCTGCAGTGCCATCTACAGGCAGCGAGGAGGAGCTGCGTCTATGCAGCACTTCTCTGCAATATGCGCACGTTTTTCCAGGTTTTGTTACTTTAAACGCGTCGTCCGCCTATTGCAAAAAAAATACGTAAATTCAACAACACGGTGTGATAAAAAAACGTGCATTTACTAAATATTTGGTAGGAAGCCTGCAGAGCATTGCAACTGCACTCAGCGCGTTGGGGCTGCGATGAATGGCCTCCTTGCGGATTTGTTATGCGGCTGGGGAGGGGGGAAAGTGCTGGTTGGACCACAATTGCTGTGGTGTCATCGCCCTGCTGATGGCGGCTAATTGGAATTGAAGTACTTTCACAGAGCAATCCCAGTGAATGGATGATGTGGCCTTGGGGGCGGAGTCACACTGAATGTAAACCACTTACAGTAAGGCCCCGTTCCTGTTTTTGTGTGGTTTTTTTATTGACTTGAAAGGCTGTTCTATGCATGACAAGCGACCCAAAGAGGCTCCAAAACGTTATCTGGGAGTGGAAGGGAAAGCGTTTTTTCACTGCGCGTTTTCAGTGCGGCAAAATGTGCGCCTGCTACCGGTGCTTGGGGTTCCATTAACAATGAACACATGTTTGTTCTGCATCCCAAGTGGACACCATTGATCTTTCCAGTTTCTTAGGTTTACTGTCCCCACATGGAAAAGAGATATATATTTCCAATATATTTGGAAAAAAAAAATCTATATTTAGAATGTTTATTGTATTTTAACACGTATTTTAAAAAATGTCAGTCAAAATATATTTTCTAAAGGCATTTATTTAAATATATATGTGTTTTTAAATATATTCTTCAGATTTTTTTTAACATATAAAAAAGTAATTTTAACATATATTTGGAAATGCGTTCCAAAAAATGTAGATTAAATGTATTTTCAAAGACATATATTTGGAAATGTATTTTTAAAATATTTTTCATATTTTTTAATATACAAAAACACATTTCAGCGTACAGTAAATATATATATATATATGGCACGGGTATATACAGTATATACCACAGAAGTGACATCAGACCCCACATGTGATACTACCCATGTGGAAGGAAAATATATATAAAAAAATAAATAAATAAATAAAATATATATATATATTTAAAATCTATTGTTCTTCCACATGGGTAGTATCACATGTGGGGTCTGATGTCACTTCTGTGGTATATACTGTATACGGTGAGCTGCCACATACAGGCTACTTGCTCAAGTAATAACTTTGCATTTCGGGCTTTTTTAGCGCATTTTGTTCCACAGCAAACACACGGCAACACGCGTGTCATTAACGGTTAATGGAACCACAACTACGACCTGCAATTGCAGCGCATTTCTGAAATGTGCGCCAAAATGCTCAGTTGTGTGGGGTTTGTGGCACGCTTAGGAAACATGCAATTGCGAACGCAGTTTTAGGGCCGATTCACACCATAGAAACGCAGTCCGGATGCGTTTCCGCCTGAGCGGTTTTACGCGTTTGGCACGTTCCGATGCGTGTGACATGTTCTGGTTCGTTTTTCCCCCTTTTTTTTTCTTCAATTTAAATAGGGACATTGCGTTCCGGTGTGCTTTTGGTCCGTTCCGGTGTGTTTGTGGTCCATTCCGGTGTGTTTGTGGTCCGTTCCGGTGTATTTTTGGTCCATCCCGGTGTGCTTTTGGTCCGTTCCGGTGTGTTTGTGGCCCGTTCCGGTGTGCTTGTGGTCCGTTCTGGTGTGTTTTTGGTCCGTTCCGGTGTGTTTGTGGCCTGTTCCGGTGTGTTTGTGATCCGTTTCTGTGTGTTTGTGGTCCGTTCTGGTGTGTTTTTGGTCCGCTCCGGTGTGTTTTTGGTCCGTTCCGGTGTGTTTGTGGTCTGTTCCGTTGTGTTTTTGGTCCATTCCAGTGTGTTTTTGGTCCGTTCCGGTGTTGTGGTCAGTTCCGGTGTGTTTTTGATCCGTTCCGGTGTGTTTGTGGTCCGTTCCGGTGTGTTTGTGGTCTGTTCCGTTGTGTTTTGGTCCATTCCAGTGTGTTTTTGGTCCGTTCCGGTGTTGTGGTCAGTTCCGGTGTGTTTTTGCTCCGTTCCGGTGTGTTTGCGGTCTGTTCCGGTGTGTTTGTGGTCTGTTTCGGTGTGTTTTTGGTCCGTTCCGGTGTTGTGGTCCGTTCCGGTGTGTTTGTGATCCGTTTCTGTGTGTTTGTGATCTGTTCCGGTGTGTTTTTGGTCCGTTCCGGTGTGTTTGTGGTCTGTTTCGGTGTGTTTTTGGTCCATTCCAGTGTGTTTTTTGTCCGTTCCGGTGTTGTGGTCCGTTCCGGTGTGTTTGTGATCCGTTTCTGTGTGTTTGTGGTCTGTTTCGGTGTGTTTTTGGTCCATTCCAGTGTGTTTTTGGTCCGTTCCGGTGTTGTGGTCAGTTCCGGTGTGTTTTTGCTCCGTTCCGGTGTGTTTGTGGTCTGTTCCGGTGTGTTTGTGGTCTGTTTCGGTGTGTTTTTGGTCCGTTCCGGTGTTGTGGTCCGTTCCGGTGTGTTTGTGATCCGTTTCTGTGTGTTTGTGATCTGTTCCGGTGTGTTTTTGGTCCGTTCCGGTGTGTTTGTGGTCTGTTTCAGTGTGTTTTTGGTCCATTCCAGTGTGTTTTTTGTCCGTTCCGGTGTTGTGGTCCGTTCCGGTGTGTTTGTGATCCGTTTCTGTGTGTTTGTGGTCTGTTTCGGTGTGTTTTTGGTCCATTCCAGTGTGTTTTTGGTCCGTTCCGGTGTTGTGGTCCGTTCCGGTGTGTTTGTGATCCGTTTCTGTGTGTTTGTGGTCTGTTTCGGTGTGTTTTTGGTCCATTCCAGTGTGTTTTTGGTCCGTTCCGGTGTGTTTTTGGTCCGTTCCGGTGTGTTTTTGGTCCGTTCCGGTGTTGTGGTCCGTTCCGGTGTGTTTGTGATCTGTTCCGGTGTGTTTGTGATCTGTTCCGGTGTGTTTGTGATCCGTTTCTGTGTGTTTGTGGTCCGTTCTGGTGTGTTTGTAGTCTGTTCCGGTGTGTTTGTGGTCCGTTCTGGTGTGTTTGTGGTCCGTTCTGGTGTGTTTGTAGTCTGTTCCGGTGTGTTTGTGGTCCGTTCTGGTGTGTTTGTGATCTGTTTCGGTGTGTTTGTGATCTGTTCCGGTGTGTTTGTGATCCGTTTCTGTGTGTTTGTGGTCCGTTCTGGTGTGTTTGTAGTCTGTTCCGGTGTGTTTGTGGTCCGTTCTGGTGTGTTTGTGGTCCGTTCTGGTGTGTTTGTGATCTGTTTCGGTGTGTTTGTGGTCCGTTCCGTGTGTTTTTGTGGTTCATTCCGGTGTGTTTTTGGTCCAATCCGGTGTGTTTTCGGTCCATCTCAGTGTGCTTTTGGTCCGTTTCGCTGTGTTTGTAGTCCGTTCCGATGTGCTTTTGGTCCGTTCCGGTGTGTTTTTGGTCCGTTCCAGTGTGTTTGTGGTCCATTCCGGTGTGTTTGTGGTCCATTCCGGTGTGTTTGTGGTCCATTCCGGTGTGTTTGTGATCCGTTCCGGTGTGTTTTCGGTCCATCTCAGTGTGCTTTTGGTCCGTTTCGCTGTGTTTGTAGTCCGTTCCGATGTGCTTTTGGTCCGTTTCGCTGTGTTTGTAGTCCGTTCCGATGTGCTTTTGGTCCGTTTCGCTGTGCTTTTAATGAGTTTTACCGCGTTCCAGTGCAGTTCTGTGCAGGAAAAACACAGCCTGTTCAACTTTTTTTTCTGCATCCGGAACGCACCGGAACTGCAAGCCCTGATGGGAACGATGACACTGACAACCATATCACCGACTTTCTGTGCATTTTAGATGCAGAAAAAAAGCAACTGAAACGCATGGAGTGTGAACCGGCCCTTAGACTCAGTTCACATCTGTGCTTGTAGTGCCCCTGCAGATCTGCACAAAAATCCGTGCACGTGCACCTGCACCACCCGCACAGAGGAATGCGGCCCCGAGGGTGGGTGACATTAGTTCTAATGGCGCGCCACCAGCACTGGAAAACGCAGCTGTACTGGGAACCTCGGCTGCGTTTTCAGAAGTGCGGGGACATCTTCCCTGCGTGTCACGGGGCATAGGGGTCCATTCAAATGAATGGGCTCATGCCTGTGGAATCACGGCCTGCTCAGCCGCATGTATGTGAACCGGGGGTTAATCTTCGAGAAGTTCCTGGGTGCCCATTTGTGGGTAGTGCAGGTTGCATGTGAGCGGCCTGAACCAGAGCCAGTGAGCTTTATGTATGATGGTCACCATTCCCTTTATTCCCTTTCCCGCTGTTTATCAATACGTATCACAGCCACAACGTCTCTTAGATGGATCCCCACAAACAGCTACAACTCCGACACCAATAAGACCCTCTGGGCTTGTTCACACTGGCTTCAAAATGTGGCATTGGATGAAAGCTCCCATCACTAGATAGAATGGTCACCTCATAGTCCTGTTCACACGTTGTGTTCACTTTCTTCGCTTCAAAAATATCCCCCATGTGGCTTTCTTGGAGCTTTAAAGTGTCTCCAAAGCCTCCATAGAAGTCTGTCACAATCCTCGCTACCTGCAGCATTTGAGGGGCGCTTGTCCTGAGTTAACTTTGTATTGGAGGTATGAGATATCCCAGGATGCACTGGGAATCCAACAAGCAAACAAGAAAGACGTCATCAGCCGTCACTTCCGGTTCAGGTGAATATATTCTGGGAGTGTCTGGAGAGGACGTTGTATTTGGTGTGCAGCGGGACGATGAGCCAGGTCTGGACTAGAGAGGAGCAACTATCAGACGACACACGTGGTGTGCAACATGGGAACAATATAGTGTGAGGTGAGCGGGGGCTGCAGAGAGGGAGAACTGAAGGGCAGAGGATCAGCAGAGCTGGGGGACCGGAGCAGGAGAAACTAGCAGATGTTACATGTGGTGTGCAGCATGGGAGCAATATGTGAGCCTGTGCTGGAGAGAGAGGAGGATCAGTAAACCAGAGGACCAGCAGAGCTGGGGGGTTACTACTGAGTGGGGGATCAGAAGAGCTGAGAGTTACTACTGATGGGGGATCAGCAGAGCTGGGGGATACTACTGATGGGGGATCAGCAGAACTGGGGGTTACTACTGAGCGGGGGATCAGAAGAGCTGAGAGTTACTACTGATGGGGGATCAGCAGAGCTGGGGGATACTACTGATGGGGGATCAGCAGAGCTGGGGGATACTACTGATGGGGGATCAGCAGAGCTGGGGGATACTACTGAGCGGGGGATCAGCAGAGCTGGGGGTTACTACTCAGTGGGGGATCAGCAGAGCTGGGAGTTACTATTGGGTGGGGGATCAGCAAAGATGGGGGTTACTACTGATGGGGGATCAGCAGAGATAGGAGTTACCACTGAGTGGGGGATCAGCAGAGATGGGGGTTTCTACTGAGTGGAGGATCAGCAGAGATGGGGGTTTTTACTGAGTGGGGGATCAGCAGAGATGGGGGTTTCTACTGATGAGGAGCAGGTACACCTGTGCAAGACTGGAGGGGAGGAGCAGGTACACCTGTGCAAGACTGGAGGAGCCGGTACACCTGTGCAAGACTGGAGGGGAGGAGCCGGTACACCTGTGCAAGACTGGAGGGGAGGAGCCGGTACACTGTGCAAGACTGAAGGGGAGGAGCCGGTACACCTGGGGAAGACTGAAGGGGAGGAGCCGGTACACCTGTGCAAGACTGGAGGGGAGGAGCCGGTACACTGTGCAAGACTGAAGGGGAGGAGCCGGTACACCTGGGGAAGACTGAAGGGGAGGAGCCGGTACACCTGTGAGGGATTTGATGAAATGTCTTCCCATGGATTATGTGGATTATTATCTCCCGGTCGGTAATATGGATGATGATTGGCGTATTGGTCGCCGGCGGTGATGACATTTATCCCGCGCCGCACTGTGGTAATCGGTTGGACACAGCGGACTGACCCTCATCGCTCGCCCAGCGATCTGACCTTCGCGGTCCAGCCAGAGAACAGAAATGCGCAATGAACAGATGTTGCCGAAGTAAATTAAAATCTGAAAAGGTTATAGAGCGCAGGACCGGGGGAGGGGGGGGGACAGCACGCCGCCGCGCATATCAATGTCTTCCCATCTACAGCATATGGTGCAGCGCCGGCGTTCTCCTCCTGCGCCGCCATGTCTGCGAGCTGTCAGAGTCCCGGAGAAACTCCGCTCTCCATCTGACAGGTATCTCATTAAAACCAAAGGCAAATGTGGGGGGGAGTGGGGGGATGGGGGGGCATGAAACAGCGGAGGGGAGAGAATGGAATTCATTAGCGAGGCGATTGTCATTCATCCCGCAGAGGGCAATGCTGGCCCAGGTGAGCGGCTTGTCATCGGCAAAGTTTGCTGCTCCTTCTATTTATCCTGTTTGAGAGGAAACTCCAGAGAGGGGGGAGGGGAGGAATTCCGAGCTATCTACAAATCAATCCCATTTGCATTTTAATACCATTTGGAGGTTGGCGGAGTGCGGCGCGGAGTCTTGTGGGCTCAGATCTGCGCACATCCAGATGACAAGCAATGGGAGAATAATGTAGTCACAGGTGAGGGGGGGAGGGGAGGCCGTGCCGCAGTGTGAACGTAGCGTGATCATTCCTTGGGAAGACCTTCCAGGACTGTGAATGTGACATGGAGTGAGGGCCCCTGATGGGGAAATATCACGGAGCATGGCACATGGCACTACAATCTCTAGAGGTGCGGCCCTGAATGAGAGCGGAGGCGGGGCAAACGCGGGTGAGAAATGAGGCAAATTGTATCAAAAACTTAGCAAACCTTTCCTGGCGCCACAATGTGGAAGTTGCTGCCATGGATTCGCACCAGAGAAATGATGGTAAGCATTTGATACAATTTTCCACACTTTTCCTGGTGCGAGTCCACGGCGGCAACTACCACATGCCAGGAAATGCGGAAACTTCTATCCAACCCTGAACACCAGGGGCGTGGGTCTAGGTCACCATTGTGACCCCTGTAGTTACCCGATCACGTGATCACTGATTTAGCCAATCACAGGTCAGTGTTATCGGTGAGGTCGGTGTTATCGGTGAGGTCGGTGTTATCGGTGTTATCGGTGGGGTCGGTGTTATCGGTGAGGTCGGTGTTATCGGTGAGGTCGGTGTTATCGGTGAGGTCGGTGTTATCGGTGGGGTCGGTGTTATCGGTGGGGTCGGTGAGGTCGGTGTTATCGGTGGGGTCGGTGTTATCGGTGGGGTCGGTGAGGTCGGTGTTATCGGTGAGGTCGGTGTTATCGGTGAGGTCGGTGTTATCGGTGGGGTCGGTGTTATCGGTGTTATCGGTGGGGTCGGTGTTATCGGTGAGGTCGGTGTTATCGGTGAGGTCAGTGTTATCGGTGAGGTCGGTGTTATCGGTGGGGTCGGTGTTATCGGTGAGGTCGGTGTTATCGGTGAGGTCGGTGTTATCGGTGGGGTCGGTGTTATCGGTGAGGTCGGTGTTATCGGTGAGGTCGGTGTTATCAGTGTTATCGGTGTTATTGGTGGGGTCGGTGAGGTCAGTGTTATCGGTGAGGTCGGTGTTATCGGTGTTATCGGTGGGGTCGGTGTTATCGGTGTTATCGGTGAGGTCGGTGTTATCGGTGAGGTCGGTGTTATCGGTGGGGTCGGTGTTATCGGTGAGGTCGGTGTTATCGGTGGGGTCGGTGAGGTCGGTGTTATCGGTGAGGTCGGTGTTATCGGTGAGGTCGGTGTTATCGGTGAGGTCGGTGGTATCGGTGAGGTCGGTGTTATCGGTGAGGTCGGTGTTATCGGTGAGGTCGGTGGTATCGGTGAGGTCGGTGTTATCGGTGAGGTCGGTGGTATCGGTGTGGTCGGTGTTATCGGTGGGGTCGGTGTTATCGGTGGGGTCGGTGTTATCGGTGAGGTCGGTGTTATCGGTGAGGTCGGTGTTATCGGTGAGGTCGGTGGTATCGGTGGGGTCGGTGTTATCGGTGGGGTCGGTGTTATCGGTGGGGTCGGTGTTTTCGGTGGGGTCGGTGGTATCGGTGTGGTCGGTGTTATCGGTGGGGTCGGTGTTATCGGTGAGGTCGGTGTAATCGGTGAGGTCGGTGTTATCGGTGAGGTCGGTGTTATCGGTGGGGTCGGTGAGGTCGGTGTTATCGGTGAGGTCAGTGTTATCGGTGAGGTCGGTGTTATCGGTGAGGTCGGTGTTATCGGTGGGGTCGGTGTTATCGGTGGGGTCGGTGAGGTCGGTGTTATCGGTGAGGTCGGTGTTATCGGTGAGGTCGGTGTTATCGGTGAGGTCAGTGTTATCGGTGAGGTCGGAGAGGGAATGGAAACCTCGACACCTACAGAATCGGCTGGAAGTGGCAAACCTTTGGAGAAGGACTGGAAACCTCGGCACCTACAGAATCAGCTGGAAGCGGCAAATCTTCGAAGCAGGACTGGAAACCTCGGCATCTGCAGAATCATCCGAAAGTGGCAAATCTTTGGAGAAGGGCTGGAAACCTCGACACCAACAGAATCAGCCGGAAGCGGCAAATCTTAAGTGAGGGACTGGAAACCTCGGCACCTACAGAATTAGCTGGAAGCAGAACATCTTTGGAGAGGGACTGGAAAACTTGACACCTACAGAATCAGTTGGAATCAGCAAACCTTCGGAGAGGGACTGGAAACCTCAGCACCTACAGAATCAGCTGGAAGCGGCAAATCTTCGAAGGACTGGAAACCTCGGCACCTACAGAATCAGCCAGAAGAGGCAAATATTTGGAGGAGGACTGGAAACCTCGGCATCTACAGAATCAGCCGGCAGCAGCAAATCTTAAGAGAAGGAATGGAAGCCTTGGCACCTACAGAATCAGCTGGAAGCGGCAAACCTTTGGAGAAGGACTGGAAACCTCGGCACCTACAGAATCAACCAGAAGCGGCAAATCTTCAAAGGAGGACTGGAAACCTCGACACCTACAGAATCAGCCGGAAGCGACAAACCTTTGGAGAAGGACTGGAAACGTCGGCACCTACAGAATCAGCCAGAAGCGGCAAACCTTCGGAGAGGGACTGGAAACCTCGGCACCTACAGAATCAGCTGGAAGCAGTAAATCTTTGGAGAGGGACTAGAAACGTCGGCACCTACAGAATCAGCTGGAAGCGGCAAATCTTAAGAGAGGGACTAGAAACTTCAGCACCTACAGAATCAGCCGGAAGCGGCAAACCTTCTGAGAGGGACTGGGAACCTCGGCACCTACAGAATCAGCCGGAAGCGGTAAATGTTCACAGAAGGACTGGAAACCTCAGCACCTACAGAATCAGCTGGAGGCGGCAAACCTTCGGAGAGGAACTTGAAACCTCGGCACCTACAGAATCAGCTGGAGGCGGCAAACCTTTGGAGAGGAACTGGAAACCTCGGCACCTACAGTATCAGCCGGAAGCTGGAAACCTTCGGAGAGGGACTGGAAACCTCGGCACCTACAGGATCAGCTGGAAGCGGCAAACCTTCGGAGAGGGACTAGAAACCTCGGCACCTACAGGATCAGCTGGAAGCGGCAAACCTTCGGAGAGGGACTGGAAACCTCGGCACCTACAGAATCAACCAGAAGCGGCAAATCTTCAAAGGAGGACTGGAAACGTCGGCACCTACAGAATCAGCCAGAAGCTGCAAATCATAACAGAGGGACTAGAAACGTCGGCACCTACAGAATTAGCCGGAAGTGGCAAATCTTCAGAATGGGACTGGAAACCTCGGCACCTACAGAATCATTCGGAAGCAGCAAACATTTGAAAAAGGACTGGAAGCCTTGGCACCTACAGAATCAGCTGGAAGCGGTAAACCTTTGGAGAAGGACTGGAAACCTCGGCACCAACAGAATTAGCCGGAAGTGGCAAATCTTCAGAATGGGACTGGAAACCTCGGCACCTACAGAATCATCCGGAAGCAGCAAACATTTGAAGAAGGACTGGAAGCCTTGGCACCTACAGAATCAGCTGGAAGCGGTAAATCTTCGGAGAGGGACTGGAAACCTCGGCACCTACAGAATCAGCCGGAAGCTGCAAACCTTTGGAGAAGGACTGGAAACCTCGGCACCTACAGAATCAGCCGGAAGCTGCAAACCTTCGGAGAGGGACTGGAAACCTCGGCACCTACAGAATCAGCTGGAGGTGGGAAACCTTCAAAGAAGGACTGGAAACCTCGGCACCTACAGAATCAGCTGGAAGCGGCAAACCTTCGGAGATGGACTGGAAACCTCGGCACCTACAGAATCAGCTGGAAGCGGCAAATCTTTGGAGAGGGACTGGAAACCTCGGCACCTACAGAATCAGCCGGAAGCGGCAAACCTTCGGAGAGGGACTGGAAACCTCGGCACCTACAGAATCAGCCGGAAGCGGCAAACCTTCGGAGAGCGACTGGAAACCTCGGCATCTACAGAATCAGCCGGAAGCGGCAAACCTTCGGATAGGGACTGGAAACCTGTGCACCTACAGAATCAGCTGGAAGCGGCAAACCTTCGGAGAGGGACTGGAAACCTCAGCACCTACACAATCAGCCAGAAGTTGCAAATCTTCAGAGAGGGACTGGAAACCTCGGCACCTACAGTATCAGCCAGAAGCGGCAAACCTTCGGAGAGGGACTGGAAACCTCGGCACCTACAGAATCAGCCGGAAGCAGTAAATCTTTGGAGAGGGACTGGAAACCTCGGCACCTACAGAATCATCCGGAAGCGGCAAATCTTCAGAGAGGGATTGGAAACCTCGGCACCTACAGAATCAGCCGGAAGCGGCAAACCTTCGGAGAGGGACTGGAAACCTCGGCACCTACAGGATCAGCTGGAAGCAGTAAATCTTTGGAGAGGGACTGGAAACCTCGGCACCTACAGAATCAGCTGGAAGCGGCAAATCTTAAGAGAGGGACTAGAAACTTCAGCACCTACAGAATCAGTCGGAAGCGGCAAACCTTCTGAGAGGGACTGGAAACCTCGGCACCTACAGAATCAGCCGGAAGCGGTAAATGTTCACAGAAGGACTGGAAACCTCAGCACCTACAGAATCAGCTGGAGGCGGCAAACCTTCGGAGAGGAACTGGAAACCTCAGCACCTACAGAATCAGCTGGAGGCGGCAAACCTTCGGAGAGGGACTGGAAACCTCGTCACCTACAGTATCAGCCGGAAGCTGGAAATATTTTATTGAAATAAAATCTTGCAACCAGCTTTCATTTTATACAAAAATACAAAAAATAAATAAATACATACAGTATTCAATAAACTGGAAACATAAACAAAAACAAGAACAGGACACATCTCCCTAAATCAGATATATACTTTCTACTGAATAATAACAGCCTTTATGACTTTACTAACTGGGCAGGTAAGAAGCAGAAAAAAAGTAAAAAAACATCACCAAGACCCTTATGGCCCACTTATCAAGTATAAAATGTATCCTCCCCTTGTAGGGGAAGCAACTTCCACTAAACAACAAAAGCCTTTATGGCTTTAAAAAAACACTACTTGTCTACTCAACCAAAGCTAAGGAACCCGGACCTTCAGGGGCACAGAGCCTTTCTTCAAAAAGACTTCTTACCAAAATCTAGGGGAGTGAATGAAGAGGAAAAACAGGAAAGCAACCTCACCAAGAGATCAACAGTTTGCAGCCATAGGCCTGATGTTCCTCCACGCCTCTATCCAGGCCCTTCGCCGCAACCTGTCTTTCTCTAGACCCCGAATTTTCAGCCGGAAGCTGGAAACCTTTGGAGAGGGACTGGAAACCTCGGCACCTACAGGATCAGCTGGAAGCGGCAAACCTTCGGAGAGGGACTGGAAACCTCGGCACCTACAGGATCAGCTGGAAGCGGCAAACCTTCGGAGAGGGACTGGAAACCTCGGCACCTACAGTATCAGCCAGAAGCTGGAAACCTTCGGAGAGGGACTGGAAACCTCGGCACCTACAGAATCAGCCGGAAGCGGCAAACCTTCGGAGAGGGACTGGAAATCTCAGCACCTACAGCATCAGCTGGAAGCTGGAAACCTTTTGAGAGGGACTGGAAACCTCGGCACCTACAGTATCAGCCAGAAGCTGGAAACCTTCGGAGAGGGACTGGAAACCTCGGCACCTACAGGATCAGCTGGAAGCGGCAAACCTTCGGATAGGGACTGGAAACCTCAGCACCTACAGAATCAGCTGGAAGCTGGAAACCTTCGGAGAGGGACTGGAAATCTCAGCACCTACAGAATCAGCTGGAAGCGGCAAACCTTCGGAGAGGGACTGGAAACCTCGGCACCTACAGAATCAGCCGGAAGCGGCAAACCTTCGGAGAGGAACTGGAAACCTCGGCACCTACAGTATCAGCCGGAAGCTGGAAACCTTCGGAGAGGGACTGGAAACCTCGGCACCTACAGGATCAGCTGGAAGCGGCAAACCTTCGGAGAGGGACTGGAAACCTCGGCACCTACAGAATCAGCCGGAAGCGGCAAACCTTCGGAGAGGGACTGGAAACCTCGGCACCTACAGAATCAGCTGGAAGCTGGAAACCTTCGGAGAGGGACTGGAAATCTCAGCACCTACAGAATCATCCGGAAGTTGCAAATCTTCAGAATGGGAAAAGAAAATCTGTAATAGAGGACACTGTGTAGAGAACGGGACAGATCCGGAGATGGGAGGAGTGAGGATAGAAGGCAGACACTGACAGAGGGAATATTAAAGATCAGAAGATAGAATTTGAAGGAGAATCTTCCAGGATAGATATCCGTCCAGACAGATTGTGACAGAGAACCTCTCTGCTATAAATATATGAAGATCTGAGATCTGCAGAGGGAGACACTAAGTGATGAATAGATTCTGGGAGAAATATAGTTCTAATGATATGATATAAAAGCTCATTTTTCCCGTCATCTATGAATGATGTGCAGGAAATAGTGAAGCGAATCCCATCTACAGCAGAGAAATGAATGTATGACATATACCAGGACAAGGAGGTACATTGTACACGGCTCACAAAAATGAAAGGAAGACTTTGTAATCAGATTATTGCATCAAGTCAATGAGACTCCCGGGATATGGATCTGGTCAGGTAAGTAGCAGAGGGGGTTGGTAATCACTTTCAGATGCTTTTTCAAGGTGCTGTATGTGTTGTACGGAAGGAACAGACCTTGGAGGAGCGAGGATGCGCGGGTTGGAGTGCAGGACGGCAGAGGTCTTAGCAGCAGCTTCATATTCTTCATAACTTTATTGTTCTGCACATGAACAATCACAGACACCCTATTATATTTTTGCCAGGGGCTTAATCCAATTGAAAATCTGTGGAGGAGCTGAAAGTTCGAGTTGCCAAACGTCAGCCACCAAACCTTAATGACTTGGAGAGGATCTGCCAAGAGGAGTGGACCAAAATCCCTCCTGAGATGTGTGCGAACCTGGGGGCCAACTCCAGGAAACGTCTGACCTCTGTGATTGCCAACAAGGGATTGGCCACCAAGTACTAAGTCATGTTTTGTGAAGGGGATCAAATCCTTCTTTCCCTCATGAACATGCAGATCCGTCATCATTTGTTAGACGCATTTCTGCTGAATTTGTTGTTGTATTCTGTCTCTCAGTGTTACACCGAACATTCCATTGTTAGACCGATCATTTCTGTGTGAGGGGCGAACATTGCATTGTTAGACCGATCATTTCTGTGTGAGGGGCGAACATTCCATTGTTAGACCGATCATTTCTGTGTGAGGGGCGAACATTCCATTGTTAGACCGATCGTTTCTGTGTGAGGGGCGAACATTCCATTGTTAGACCGATCGTTTCTGTGTGAGGGGCGAACATTCCATTGTTAGACCGATCGTTTCTGTGTGAGGGGCGAACATTCCATTGTTAGACCGATCGTTTCTGTGTGAGGGGCGAACATTCCATTGTTAGACCGATCATTTCTGTGTGAGGGGCGAACATTCCATTGTTAGACCGATCGTTTCTGTGTGAGGGGCGAACATTCCATTGTTAGACCGATCATTTCTGTGTGAGGGGCGAACATTTCATTGTTAGACCGATCATTTCTGTGTGAGGGGCGAACATTCCATTGTTAGACCGATCGCTTCTGTGTGAGGGGCGAACATTCCATTGTTAGACCGATCGTTTCTGTGTGAGGGGCGAACATTCCATTGTTAGACCGATCGTTTCTGTGTGAGGGGCGAACATTCCATTGTTAGACCGATCATTTCTGTGTGAGGGGCGAACATTCCATTGTTAGACCGATCATTTCTGTGTGAGGGGCGAACATTCAGCATCAGCCGGGAGCAAATACACATTTCCTTCACGGTATATATATATATAATACAATACATACAAATATTATAATTATTATATTCATGATGTTGGATTGATTCGTTTTTGGAATTAATTTGGTATATTTGTTGTTCTGAATCAATGAATATTTTTGGAAGTTATCTCGGAAGATTGGCTGCATTTGTTTTAACGTGTTATTTCGTTGTGTTGGGAGATTACTTTTGCACTCTGAGTTGTACCTGCTAGTCCAGCCCACAAAGAGAAATGGAATGAGCTGATTGGACGATATTGACTAGAGTGGAAAGCAACAAGTGGAACGAAATTAATTTTGGATTCATTTCTTATATTATGATCCGGAGATTCTGATGGATCCACCTCCATCCAACCCAAACACAACGACTAGGAACCATCTTACGCCTTCCTGGATTTATTGCAATATGTGTCCATTTCATATGCGGTGCATTTTTTATAATAATGTGTGTGACGGGAGTGACTTTGGGTGGGGGACCCATGGAACACAGCTCACTTTGGGTGGGGGGGCCCATGGAACACAGCTCACTTTGGGTGGGGGGCCCATGGAACACAGCTCACTTTGGGTGGGGGGCCCATGGAACACAGCTCACTATGGGTGGGGGGCCCATGGAACACAGCTCACTATGGGTGGGAGGCCCATGGAACACAGCTCACTATGGGTGGGGGGCCCATGGAACACAGCTCACTTTGGGTGGGGGGCCCATGGAACACAGCTCACTTTGGGTGGGGGGCCCATGGAACACAGCTCACTTTGGGTGGGGGGCCCATGGAACACAGCTCACTTTGGGTGGGGGGCCCATGGAACACAGCTCACTTTGGGTGGGGGGCCCATGGAACACGGCTCACTTTGGGTGGGGGGCCCATGGAACACGGCTCACTTTGGGTGGGGGGGCCCATGGAACACGGCTCACTTTGGGTGGGGGGGCCCATGGAACACGGCTCACTTTGGGTGGGGGGCCCATGGAACACAGCTCACTTTGGGTGGGGGGGCCCATGGAACACGGCTCACTTTGGGTGGGGGGCCCATGGAACACGGCTCACTTTGGGTGGGGGGCCCATGGAACACGGCTCACTTTGGGTGGGGGGCCCATGGAACACAGCTCACTTTGGGTGGGGGGGCCCATGGAACACAGCTCACTTTGGGTGGGGGGGCCCATGGAACACAGTTCACTTTGGGTGGGGGGCCCATGGAACACAGCTCACTTTGGGTGGGGGGCCCATGGAACACAGCTCACTTTGGGTGGGAGGCCCATGGAACACAGCTCACTTTGGGGGGTCGGGAGACCCCTGTCTCAGCTCCCCAAATCCCTCTTATGTGCAAGTCCCCCTGTGCCTGTTAGGGGTACAGGGCGATCTGTCCTAATATTGGGGGGGGGGGGGTTGTGGATTGTTTGGTGTCATGTGGTTACATCCCATTGTTCTATTGTGTGTCTGGCTTGGGAACAAACTATTATGGGATGTATGTGTTTATGTGTATTGGCTTGGTGGGGGGTGTCTCCAGCAGCCCTCCCTCCTGATGGGACTGTCTGCTGATGTGTCTCTGGTTGCTAAGTATAGATTGCCCCGCCCTGTGTCATTATGCAGGGAGGGGGGATTGTTCCCTTGAATGTTTATATCTTGTATCTGTGTTAAAATAAAGCCGTCCATTTCCTGTTTTAATACAAGTCTGGTGCTGTCTCGTTTTGTATGGTCAGCGGTGGGGTCCGTGGATCTGTGTTCGGACAGGGAAGCGGGAGTCTATCGGAAATACCCGAGTGCAGTCGGGGTCCGGTTCCATTACAATGAGGAATGTTAATGCAAAAAGAATCGGCTGATTATCCAAGTCAGAGACTTCCGCACCGCTCTCATCCGAATAAATATGTATTCATTTATTATGTTATTAAGTTGAATTACTTTCCTCGTTCCCAACTGACTTTGTTGGGTGGTGCACATCCCAGTTACATGGGTTACATGTATATAAACGGCCGGACGGTGGCAGTGCAGGGGAGGGTGGCCATTTACAAACGGCCTCCCCGTCCCCTGCTTGTGCGCTCTCCCTGGGAGTGCGAAGCACCGCGATCCTGTGCCCGCTGTGTCCTCCGGACACAGTGGAACGCCAATCATTGTACGGGACCTCTGTGTGAGGTCCCGATCATGTGATCACTGATTGGCCAATCGGTGATCACATGAACAGTAGTAAGCAAGATGTCACTTGTGACATCATTGCTTACTACGTGTGAAATCTGTGAATGATCACAGAGGTCACATGATACAGGGCCATTCACAACAGCCTTGTACCATGTGACAAGCTGTCACCAATCACAGCTCTCACAGTATTTCTCAATGGCTGCAAGAATGCAGCCAGAGAGAAGGAGAAATGATTGCTTTTACAGCCTTTATGGGTGTAAAAGCAATCAGTGTAAAAAAAAAAAAAAATCTTCATCACCCCCCACAAGTAGTACAGTGTCACCATGGCAACCATGTACTGCTAGGGTGACAGTATGTAAAAAAAACCCATAAATAATAATATAAATAAAAATGTACAAAAGAATTTAGAAAAATTATAATTTTTGGTTATAAACTAATTTGGGTTATTTTTTTACTAAAAAGATAACGGAATAAATGTTGGCCGAGATTTATGATGAAATATTATTTATTTGCAAAATTTTATGAGAAAAACACTTTTTTCAAAATTTTTGGACTTTTTCATTTATATAGCAAAAAAAAATAAAAATCCCAGCGATGAAAAAATACCACCAAAATAAAGCTTTATCTGTCTCAAAAAAATGCTAAAAAAATTCATATGGGTACAGTGTTGCATGACCGCGCAATTGTCATTCAAAGTGTGATAGCGCTGAAAGCTGAAAATTCGCCGGGGGGGAAAGTGTCTTGACTGGAAGGGGGGGAAAGTATCCGGACTGGAAGGGGGGGAAAGTGTCCGGACTGGAAGGGGGGAAAGTATCCGGACTGGAAGGGGGGGAAAGTGTCCAGACTGGAAGGGGGGGAAAGTGTCCGGACTGGAAGGGGGGAAAGTGTCCGGACTGAAGGGGGGGAAAGTGTCCGGACTGGAAGGGGGGAAAGTGTCCGGACTGAAGGGGGGGAAAGTGTCCGGACTGGAAGGGGGGGGAAGTGTCCGGACTGGAAGGGGGTGAAAGTGTCCGGACTGGAAGGGGGGGAAAGTGTCCGGACTGGAAGGGGGGGAAGTGTCCGGACTGGAAGGGGGGAAAGTGTCCGGACTGAAGGGGGGGAAAGTGTCCGGACTGGAAGGGGGGGGAAGTGTCCGGACTGGAAGGGGGTGAAAGTGTCCGGACTGGAAGGGGGGGAAAGTGTCCGGACTGGAAGGGGGGGGAAGTGTCCGGACTGGAAGGGGGGGGAAGTGTCCGGACTGGAAGGGGGGGAAAGTGTCCGGACTGGAAGGGGGGAAGTGTCCGGACTGGAAGGGGGGGGGGGAGTGTCCGGACTGGAAGGGGGAAAAGTGTCCGGACTGGAAGGGGGGGGGGAAGTGTCCGGACAGGAAGGGGGGAAAGTGTCCGGACTGGAAGGGGGGGAAAGTGTCCGGACAGGAAGGGGGGGAAAGTGTCCGGACTGGAAGGGGGGGAAAGTGTCTGGACTGGAAGGGGGTGAAAGTGTCCGGACAGGAAGGGGGGGGACGTGTCCGGACAGGAAGGGGGGGAAAGTGTCCGGACAGGAAGGGGGGGGGAAGTGTCCGGACTGGAAGGGGGGGGAAAGTGTCCGGACAGGAAGGGGGGGGGAAGTGTCCGGACTGGAAGGGGGGGAAAGTGTCCGGACTGGAAGGGGGGGAAAGTGTCCGGACAGGAAGGGGGGGGGCGTGTCCAGACAGGAAGGGGGGGAAAGTGTCCGGACAGGAAGGGGGGGGGGAAGTGTCCGGACTGGAAGGGGGTGAAAGTGTCCGGACTGGAAGGGGGGGGAAGTGTCCGGACTGGAAGGGGGGGGAAGTGTCCGGACTGGAAGGGGGGGAAAGTGTCCGGACTGGAAGGGGGGGAAAGTGTCCGGACTGGAAGGGGGGGAAAGTGTCCGGACTGGAAGGGGGGGGAAGTGTCCGGACTGGAAG
Source organism: Staurois parvus (assembly GCF_062004578.1). Classification (NCBI taxonomy): domain Eukaryota; kingdom Metazoa; phylum Chordata; class Amphibia; order Anura; family Ranidae; genus Staurois; species Staurois parvus. The sequence continues at coordinate 424,165 of NW_028319179.1, read as the reverse complement.
GGGGGGGAAGTGTCCGGACAGGAAGGGGGGGGACGTGTCCGGACAGGAAGGGGGGGAAAGTGTCCGGACAGGAAGGGGGGGGGGAAGTGTCCGGACTGGAAGGAGGGGAACGTGTCCAGACAGGAAGGGGGGGAAAGTGTCCGGACAGGAAGGGGGGGAAAGTGTCCGGACAGGAAGGGGGGGAAAGTGTCCGGACAGGAAGGGGGGGAAAGTGTCCGGACTGGAAGGGGGGGAAGTGTCCGGACTGGAAGGGGGGAAAGTGTCCGGACTGGAAGGGGGGAAAGTGTCCGGACTGGAAGGGGGGGAAAGTGTCCGGACTGGAAGGGGGGAAAGTGTCCGGACTGGAAGGGGGGGAAAGTGTCCGGACTGGAAGGGGGGAAAGTGTCCGGACTGGAAGGGGGGAAAGTGTCTGGACTGGAAGGGGGGAAAGTGTCCGGACTGGAAGGGGGGGAAAGTGTCCGGACTGGAAGGGGGGGAAAGTGTCCGGACTGGAAGGGGGGGAAGTGTCCGGACTGGAAGGGGGGAAGTGTCCGGACTGGGGGGGGGACTGGAAGTGGTTAAATGAATGGTCTCTCAGGTTCATCTCCAATACAAGAATGTTATTTGGATATTCCCGCTTAGCTCATTAGGATAAAAACAAATAATCCGAATCATTTCCCATCATTCTTTATGTAGTTACATTATTTTGGATGCTTCAAGCGATAACAAAAAACCCAGAATGATCACATGACGTCATACAGCAACACTTGGGGTTGTCAGTTAGAATCTCAGCACTCCCTGCACAGAGTTGGCGTGTTCTCCCTGTGACATGTGTGTCTCCTCCGAGTTCTCCGGTTTCCTCCCGCACTCCAAAGACTTGCTGGCAGGTTAATTGTCTCTGGTCTATATTGGCCCTAGTATGAATGTCAGTTAGGGACCTTCGATTGTAAGCTCCTTGAGGGCGGGACGGATGTGATTGTACACTATACAGTCATGGCCAAAAATCTTGTCCCCCCTCCCCCGTATTTCTGTCACATAACGCCCCACTTCACCCAGAAAAATTGCTGCCATGACAGATGTTTCGGAGTTCTCATGTTTATTTCTTTGGTTTGTATCGGTAACACAAAAACGTGGAGAAACAAAAAGCCAAATCTGCCCCATTCCATGCAAACCCCCCAAATGGACAAAATTATTGGCACCCTCCATGTAATATTCAGTAGCACACCCCTTGAAATAAATAACTGAAATCAATGTCTTCCTGGAACCATCAATTCCTCTCTGCTGGAATTCTGGATCGCTCTTCTTCCTCCAGCTGCTCCGGGTCTCTCAGATTGGAAGGTTCCTTTCCCCAACTGCTCCGGGTCCCTCAGATTGGAAGGTTCCTTTCCCCAACTGCTCCGGGTCCCTCAGATTGGAAGGGTTCCTTTCCCCAACTGCTGGTCTGAGATCTCTCCACAGGAGCTCTATGGGATGGAGATCTGGACTCATTGCTGGCCAGTTCAGTCCTCTCCAGCACTTTTGTCTGACACCATCTCTGTGGGCTTTGTGACGTGTGCTTTGGGTCATTGTCCTGCTGGAAGACCCATGACCTCTGATGGAGACCCAACTTTCTGACCCCGGGCCCTACATTGCACCCCAGAATTCTTTGGTAGTCTTCAGATTTCATAATGCCAAGACATCCAGTGCCTGAAGCAGCAAAGCCACCCCAAACCATCAGTGACCCCCCACCATGTGTGCCTGGAGGGACTGTGACCCCCCCACCATGTATGACTGGAGGGACTGTGACCCCCCCCACCATGTGTGACTGGAGGGACTGTGACCCCCCACCATGTGTGATTGGAGGGACTGTGACCCCCCACCATGTGTGACTGGAGGGACTGTGACCCCCCACCATGTGTGACTGGAGGGACTGTGACCCCCCACCATGTGTGACTGGAGGGACTGTGACCCCCCCCACCATGTGTGACTGGAAGGACTGTGACCCCCTACCATGTGTGACTGGAGGGACTGTGACCCCCCACCATGTGTGACTGGAGGGACTGTGACCCCCCACCATGTGTGACTGGAGGGACTGTGACCCCCCCACCATGTGTGACTGGAGGGACTGGATTCTTCTCTGTAAAGGCCTCATTGCTTTTTCAGAAATCAGTAGAATGATGGATTTACCAAAAAGCTGGAATTTTGTTCCGTCTGTCCCCAGAACATTCTCCCAGAAGGAATTTAGCTTCCTCAGGTAAGTTTTGGCAAACTCCAATCTGGCTTCCAATATGTTTCTGTGTCAGCGGTGGGGTCCTCCTGGGTCTCCCACCATATTTCTGTGTCAGCGGTGGGGTCCTCCTGGGTCTCCCACCATATTTCTGTGTCAGCGGTGGGGTCCTCCTGGGTCTCCCACCATATTTCTGTGTCAGCGGTGGGGTCCTCCTGGGTCTCCTCCCATATTTCTGTGTCAGCAGTGGGGTCCTCCTGGGTCTCCCACCATATTTCTGTGTCAGCGGTGGGGTCCTCCTGGGTCTCCTCCCATATTTCTGTGTCAGCGGTGGGGACCTCCTGGGTCTCCTCCCATATTTCTGTGTCAGCGGTGGGGTCCTCCTGGGTCTCCTCCCATATTTCTGTGTCGGCAGTGGGGTCCTCCTGGGTCTCCCACCATATTTCTGTGTCAGCAGTGGGGACCTCCTGGGTCTCCCACCATATTTCTGTGTCAGCGGTGGGGTCCTCCTGGGTCTCCTCCCATATTTCTGTGTCAGCGGTGGGGTCCTCCTGGGTCTCCCACCATATTTCTGTGTCAGCGGTGGGGACCTCCTGGGTCTCCCACCATATTTCTGTGTCAGCAGTGGGGTCCTCCTGGGTCTCCCACCATATTTCTGTGTCAGCGGTGGGGTCCTCCTGGGTCTCCCACCATATTTCTGTGTCAGCAGTGGGGTCCTCCTATGTCTCCCACCATATTTCTGTGTCAGCGGTGGGGTCCTCCTGGGTCTCCTCCCATATTTCTGTGTCAGCAGTGGGGTCCACCTGGGTCTCCTCCCATATTTCTGTGTCAGCGGTGGGGTCCTCCTGGGTCTCCTCCCATATTTCTGTGTCAGCGGTGGGGTCCTCCTGGGTTTCCTCCCATATTTCTGTGTCAGCGGTGGGGTCCTACTGGGTCTCCCACCATATTTCTGTGTCAGCGGTGGGGTCCTCCTGGGTTTCCTCCCATATTTCTGTGTCAGCGGTGGGGTCCTCCTGGGTCTCCTACCATATTTCTGTGTCAGCGGTGAGGTCCTCCTGGGTCTCTTACCATATTTCTGTGTCAGCGGTGGGGTCCTCCTGGGTCTCCTCCCATATTTCTGTGTCAGCAGTGGGGTCCTCCTGGGTTTCCTCCCATATTTCTGTGTCAGCGGTGGGGTCCTACTGGGTCTCCCACCATATTTCTGTGTCAGCGGTGGTGTCCTCCTGGGTCTCCCACCATATTTCTGTGTCAGCGGCGGGGTCCTCCTGGGTCTCCCACCATATTTCTGTGTCAGCAGTGGGGTCCTCCTGGGTCTCCTACCATATTTCTGTGTCAGCGGTGGGGTCCTCCTGGGTCTCTTACCATATTTCTGTGTCAGCGGTGGGGTCCTCCTGGGTCTCCTCCCATATTTCTGTGTCAGCAGTGGGGTCCTCCTGGGTTTCCTCCCATATTTCTGTGTCAGCGGTGGGGTCCTCCTGGGTTTCCTCCCATATTTCTGTTTCAGCGGTGGGGTCCTCCTGGGTCTCCTACCATATTTCTGTGTCAGCGGTGGGGTCCTCCTGGGTCTCCCACCATATTCCTGTGTCAGTGGTGGGGTCCTCCTGGGTCTCCCACCATATTCCTGTGTCAGCAGTGGGGTCCTCTTGGGTCTCTTACCATATTTCTGTGTCAGCGGTGGGGTCCTCCTGGGTCTCCTACCATATTTCTGTGTCAGCGGTGGGGTCCTCCTGGGTCTCCCACCATATTTCTGTGTCAGCAGTGGGGTCTTCCTGGGTCTCCTACCATATTTCTGTGTCAGCGGTGGGGTCCTCCTGGATCTCCCACCATATTCCTGTGTCAGCGGTGGGGTCCTCTTGGGTCTCTTACCATATTTCTGTGTCAGCAGTGGGGTCCTCCTGGGTGACAGGCACAGGGTGACATACACATAAGAGGGATATGGGGAGCTGAGACAGGGGTCTCCCCACCTCTCCAAAGTGAGCTGTGTTTCATGGGCCACCCACCCAAAGTCACTCCCATCACAGGGACCCCCACCCAAAGTCACTCCCATCACAGAGCCCCCCACCCAAAGTCACTACCGTCATAGAGCCCCCCACCCAAAGTCACTCCCGTCATAGAGCCCCCCACCCAAAGTCACTCCCGTCATAGAGCACCCCACCCAAAGTCACTCCCATCACAGGGACCCCCACCCAAAGTCACTCCCGTCATAGAGCCCCCCACCCAAAGTCACTCCCATCATAGAGCCCCCCACCCAAAGTCACTCCCGTCATAGAGCCCCCCACCCAAAGTCACTCCTGTCATAGAGCACCCCACCCAAAGTCACTCCCATCACAGGGACCCCCACCCAAAGTCACTCCCGTCATAGAGCCCCCCACCCAAAGTCACTCACATCACAGGGACCCCCACCCAAAGTCACTCCCATCACAGAGCCCCCCACCCAAAGTCACTACCGTCATAGAGCCCCCCACCCAAAGTCACTCCCGTCATAGAGCCCCCCACCCAAAGTCACTCCCGTCATAGAGCCCCCCACCCAAAGTCACTCCCGTCATAGAGCCCCCCACCCAAAGTCACTCCTGTCATAGAGCACCCCACCCAAATTCACTCCCATCATAGAGCCCCCCACCCAAAGTCACTCCTGTCATAGAGCACCCCACCCAAATTCACTCCCATCATAGAGCCCCCCACCCAAAGTCACTTCCATCACAGGGGTGCATTAAATATGAATGTATGCAGGTATAAAGTTCAGTCCGTGGGTGCGGGAAAGTGTGCGATTGACGTACATTCCCACACCCGCAGCCTAACTCAGAAGGATTGTAGACTTTGCAACATTGTAGATAATTTTCAGCTCATCGTTGCGCCGTGTATGCGGATGGAATGCGATGCGCGTTACTTTGTTATCTTCACTATCGCCAAGGTTATCCCTGAATAAACAGCCTCCTAGCGGAGATGGAGAAATCGCTCCATATGGGGGTATGAAGGTGCGAGAGCTGAGCTGGATAACACACCGAAGGGATTATATTCATCCGGCATCTTTCATATGTATTTGTATAAATAAATAAATGAAACACCTGAAAGGAGCGTACATCCCCTTTAAGCCCGTTCCCGGCTGCCTTCATGTTAATGAGGATGGTGGAATTCTGAGATAGGCCGGGTCGCCCTCTGTAAGAGAAGCGGTTGGCATGTTGCGGGACACGCGGCGCACCGCGTAGCGTCGGTTCAGAGCGGTCTCTTAGCAGGTGATGACCTTGACATAATTGTATTACATGTCACACTAACGGCTCAGGATCCTCTGTATCTCCCACACCGCGGGCCCCTTTACAGCCCGTACAGGCGATGCCAGTTTCCATGGTAACAATCAATATAATTCAGCCGCTAATCCTGTGTACCTGTCATAATGTATATTTATCTGGGGGAAGCAGGAGGGGATTAGGAGTTTTCAGAGCCTCCGTGTAACCTTGAAGTACTAAGCCCCACGTAGGCCCAACATAATGAGCAGAAAATGAGATATATTGATGTGGCTAAACTATTTCGGCGTGTTGGATCGCTTAAGCCCAATCTTTTTTTTTTAAGAATTTCTATAAATTTAAAGAGATACTCCAATTAAAAATCTTTTCTGTGTTCGGCCTCACCTGTGTGTGACACCATTGTCTGACCCTGAAGGTTTCTATCCGGCTCTCACAGCCAGGTCTGCAAACTCCACTGAAGGCCACGTTCTGCCCAACACTGACTCCAAGCTTGCCCCTTGCTTGAAATACGACGCTGTCAGAGCTCAGCTCTGCTGCAACCTTTTGTGTTCTCAACACCTTTCCCTTCAATGGGTTTGGACAGAGCGGGGAAGGGACAGAGCGGGGAAGGGACAGAGCGGGGAAGGGACAGAGCGGGGAAGGGACAGAACGTCTGCAGGTTTATGTTTTGTCTGAGGAGCATCGGCTATCAAACCACAAATGAAGGGGCATGAAGGGGCTTCAAATATCATCTCCAACGGACTGACCAGCGAGAAATAATATAACCAACTTCAAAAACATTCATAGCTTTTTATTTTTATATTTTAAAAGTGTCAATCCGACGCCAGTCGACTTGCAAGTGATAGGGACTTGAAAAGTACAGTTCCATGGAGACCACTAGAGTTGGGTCGATACATTTTGTGGAACAACCCGCTTCCTCAAGACCTTCCGATCTCCACCAATGGAGTGAAAAATATCACATATGTCATCAATCACATAACAAAACCACACTATGTATATAGTATGTGCGTTTGTGTGTGTGTGTGTGTGTATATATATATATATGTTGTCCCCACCACCTGCTCACAGGGGAGGTTGTCCCCACCACTTGCTCATAGGGAAGGTCATCCCCACCACTTGTTCATATGGGAAGTTCGTCCTTACCACTTGCTCCTAGGGGTAGGTTGGCCCCACCACTTGCTCATAGGGGAAGGTTGTCCCCACAACTTGCTCAAAGGGGAAGATTGTCCCCACCACTTGTTCATATAGGAAGTTCGTCCCCACCAGTTGCTCCTAGTGAAAGGTTGTCCCCACCACTTTCTCATAGGGGAAGGTTGTCCCCACCACTTGCTCATAGGGGAAGGTTGTCCCCACCACTTGCTCAAAGGGGAAGGTTGTCCCCACCACTTGCTCATAGGGGAAGGTTGTCTCCACCACTTTCTCATAGGGGAAGGTCGTCCCCACCACTTGCTCATAGGGGAAGGTTGTCCCCACCACTTGCTCAAAGGGGAAGGTTGTCTCCACCACTTTCTCATAGGGGAAGGTTGTCCCCACCACTTGCTCAAAGGGGAAGGTTGTCCCCACCACTTGCTCAAAGGGGAAGGTTGTCTCCACCACTTTCTCATAGGGGAAGGTTGTCCCCACCACTTGCTCAAAGGGGAAGGTTGTCCCCACCACTTGCTCAAAGGGGAAGGTTGTCCCCACCACTTGTTCATAGGGGAAGGTCATCCCCACCACTTGTTCATAGGGGAAGGTCATCCCCACCACTTGCTCATAGGGGAAGGTTGTCCCCACCACTTGCTAATAGGGGAAGGTTGTCCCCACCACTTGCTTATAGGGGAAGGTCGTCCCCACCACTTTCTCCTAGGGGAAGGTTGTCCCCACCACTTGCTCATAGGGGAAGGTTGCCCCCAGGGGAAGCTGTCCTCTTTTGGTGGGTGGCTGTGACAGTAGTTCCTATATCACTTGTTCTTTGACACCATAGAATGGAAGAAGATGTTTTTGCTTGGCGTTGGTTTGTCTTTGGCTACCAACTTAGTAGTTTTTCCCCGGATATGTTTTAATATTTGTTGATAAAATCTTTCTTCATACTCCATGTATTCCAGTCTGATAATATATCCATAGGGCACCTAAAACGTTTCATATGTGTCTTCACGGTAATAACATGTTCTGGTGAAGACGCGGCGCCCGGATAAATCCCCAGTACTATGGTAACACTTGTTTTGGTAACAACTCTACAATTTGGTTTTCCATTGGCTGTAGATATCATTGTATCGCGGTTTACCTGGGACCGAAATATATGTTCAAGGGTGTCTATGGGGTGCAAGTAAATATTCAGCACCCTGGACAGCACTACACCCCATCACACCAGGAGTCCTCCCATGTTCTTCTCTGTCCGTGGTGCTGAAATGAATCCTCCTGCTCAGTCCATGGAACCTTCTAATACCGATACTCCAGAGAGCAGGCTTCAGATGCACAGATTTTGGTTATAAATAGCTGCATACAGGGATTTTGGGGGCACGCAGTTCCAGCACCTCCAGCACTGAATCTATGTAATGGCAAGGGGTGCTGCTGGGGTGTACTGTAGGATCTATTGATGTTGGCTGTTGGGGATCTATTTTTCACTGGAGGGGATCTATTTTTGCATGGTGGTCTGTTTTTGCTGGTGGGGATCTATTGTTGCTCGAATGGATCTACTGTTGAGGAGGGGGTCTATGTTGCTGGCTTCTGGCAAGTCTATTGATGCTGGCTGCTGGGAGATCTATTGTCACTGGAGGGGGTCTATTGTTGCGTAGGTGGTATTTTACTGCTTTCCTTTTTATCATTCATAAATTCCATACAAATTACCACCATAAAATTATACATGGCTGTGTATTCTCTATAAGGAGAAGTACTGAGAGTTGGGTAGGGGTGGAATCAATGGAAGGTACTCGGAGTTGGGTAGGGGGTAGAATCAATGGATGGTGCTCGGAGGTGGGTAGAGGGTGGAATCAATAGACGGTACTCGGAGGTGGGTAGAGGGTGGAATCAATAGACGGTACTCGGAGTTGGGTAGGGGGTGGAATCAATGGACTATACTCGGAGGTGGGTAGGGGGTGGAATCAATGAATGGTACTCGGAGTTGAGTAGGGGGTGGAATCAATGGGCGGTACTCGGAGGTGGGTAGGGGGTGGAATCAATGGATGGTACTGAGAGGTGGGTAGGGGGTGGAATCAATGGATGGTACATGGAGGTGGGAAGGGGTGGAATCAATAGACAGTACTCAGAGGTGGGTAGAGGGTGGAATCAATAGACAGTACTCGGAGGTAGGTAGGGGGTGGAATCAATGGACGGTACTTGGAGGTGGGTAGGGGTGGAATCAATGGACGGTACTCGGAGGTGGGTAGGGGGTGGAATCAATGGACGGTACTCGGAGGTTGGTAGGGGTGGAATCAATGGACGGTACTCAGAGGGGGGTAGGGGGTGGAATCAATGGGCGATACTCGGAGGCGGGTAAGGGATGGAATCAATGGATGGTACTCGGAGGTGGGTAGGGGGTGGAATCAATGGATGGTACTTGAAGGTGGGTAGGGGCTGGAATCAATGGACAGTACTCGGAGGTGGGTAGAGGGTGGAATCAATGGACGGTACTCGGAGGTGGGTAGAGGGTGGAATCAATGGATGGTACTCGGAGGTGGTTAGGGGGTGGAATCAATGGATGGTACTCAAAGGTGGGTAGGGGATGGAATCAATGCCCGGTATTCGGAAGTGGGTAAAGGGTGGAATCAATGGACGGTACTCGGAGGTGAGTAGAGGGTGGAATCAATGGACGGTACTCGGAGGTGGGTAGGGGTGGAATCAATGGACGGTACTCAGAGGCGGGTAGGGGGTGGAATCAATGGATGGTACTCGGAGGCGGGTAAGGGATGGAATCAATGGATGGTACTCGGAGGTGGGTAGGGGGTGGAATCAATGGATGGTACTTGAAGGTGGGTAGGGGCTGGAATCAATGGACAGTACTCAGAGGTGGGTAGGTGGTGGAATCAATGGATGGTACTTGAAGGTGGGTAGGGGGTGGAATCAATGGACGGTACTCGGAGGTGGGTAAGGGGTGGAATCAATGGACGGTATTCAGAGGTGGGTAAAGGGTGGAATCAATTGACGGTACTCGGAGGTGGGTAGGGGTGGAATCAATGGATGGTACTCAGAGGCGGGTAGGGGGTGGAATCAATGGGTTATACTCGGAGGCGGGTAAGGGATGGAATCAATGGATGGTACTCGGAGGTGGGTAGGGGGTGGAATCAATGGACAGTACTCGGAGGTGGGTAGGGGGTGGAATCAATGGACGGTACTCGGAGGTGGGTAGGGGGTGGAATCAATGGATGGTACTCGAAGGTGGGTAGGGGTGGAATCAATGGCCGGTATTCAGAGGTAGGTAAAGGGTGGAATCAATGAGCGGTACTCGGAGGTGGGTAGAGGGTGGAATCAATGGATGGTACTCGGAGGTGGTTAGGGGGTGGAATCAATGGATGGTACTCAAAGGTGGGTAGGGGATGGAATGAATGCCCGGTATTTGGAGGTGGGTAGAGGGTGGAATCAATGGACGGTACTCAGAGGTGGGTAGGGGGGCAGAAACAAGAAGCGATTCAGAAGGGGGGGGGTTCTTGCACCTATTTTCTGGGGCAAAAAAATTCTGGCAGCATATAAAGCAGAAGAAATGCGGAGAAATGTCGACTTTGGGGTTGTTATGGGTGGCCATCATACTGTACAGGAACAGAGGTTGCTGAGGCTCGAGGAGGGTTTCTAGGATCCTTTGCACCCTTCTGTAGGCACCGCCTGTAGACAAATTTCAAACTTTATTGGCACAACAGTCATAAAAACACATCGCAAGAAAAGGACGAAAAGTCCACGAGCAGAAAGTAAAAGGAACACTAATACCGCCTCATTTGCAGCCCCGGATCCACATATGTTCCCCCAGTCGAAGGAACGGCAATTAATAAATGTGTCTTTTCAGCAAACAACGATTTTCTCTCATTTTTACAACTGTACCATATGTCGGCAATTTGCAATTTCTTTCATTTGCATACTCATTACGGCTCGACTCTGAAAAGGATTCGATTATTTCCATCATTTTCCAGCCAAACTCTTTATATTAGAAAATGTAGCGGGCACTTAACAGTTGCAGCTTCTGTTCCACAACTCTGGAGGAATGCAATTAGACCCGAGTTGTCATCGAGAGGGTCAGTCCTGAGAGATGTGTGATTTCGGTTGTCACAGGTATCTGCTGGGCAGAGTCGTTCGATGTCTTCTTCATTTGTGTTTGAGGTTCCAGCAACCGGCTTAAAGGCGTAGTCCATCTTTTGCAAACAATTCACACAGTGAAGGAAATGTGTATTTGCCCCCCCCCCCTGATGTTGAATGTTCGCCCCTCACACAGAAACGATCGGTCTAACAATGGAATGTTCGCCCCTCACACAGAAATGATCGGTCTAACAATGGAATGTTCGCCCCTCACACAGAAATGATCGGTCTAACAATGGAATGTTCGCCCCTCACACAGAAATGATCGGTCTAACAATGGAATGTTCGCCCCTCACACAGAAACGATCGGTCTAACAATGGAATGTTCGCCCCTCACACAGAAATGATCGGTCTAACAATGGAATGTTCGCCCCTCACACAGAAATGATCGGTCTAACAATGGAATGTTCGGTGTAACACTGAGAGACAGAATACAACAACAAATTCAGCAGAAATGCGTCTAACAAATGATGACGGATCTGCATGTTCATGAGGGAAAGAAGGATTTGATCCCCTTCACAAAACATGACTTAGTACTTGGTGGCCAATCCCTTGTTGGCCATCACAGAGGTCAGACGTTTCCTGGAGTTGGCCCTCATAGAGGACGAGCACTGGATGGTCCCTCCGCAGTCTCTGTCCCGGCCGATTCCTGGTGATGGCGCTCATCTCCCAACCTTCATCCATTCCCCGCTCCACCATAACGAGACAACTGTCTTTGCTGCCGGCAAGGTCACATGATCCGCCCCCGACACCGGACCGGTCACCCTGCGGTCTCATCACTCTTCATTCAACCGGGAGGCGCAGAAGATGAATGAAGCGCCGGGATTGTCTAGAAATCATCAGACACTAAAAACAACTCGGAGATCATTTGTATCTTCTGAGAGGTCAGAGACGTCCCCGGGCAGAGAGTTCCCATTACATGTCAATGATTCCTTCATGCATGTTCCTCTCTCCTGTACTCATTCATTCATTCATCTCTTCCAGTCAATTGTTTTATGAATTCATCCGTAGATTTGATTATTTCTTTGTCAGCTTCTTCCTCTCCTCTGAGCTCCCCACCATCATCCTTGGGGACTTCAACATCCCTGTCAACCTCGACAACCCGGCCACATCCCATCTCCTCCACTTAACCTCCTCCTTTGCACTTGCACAGTGCATACAATCCACCACCCACTCCAACGGAACACCCTGGACCTTGTCTTCTCCAACCGCTGCGCTCCCCACAACCTCACTAACACCCCCTTCCCTCTCTCTGACCACAACCTGATCACCTTCTCTATCTCCTTGTCCTCCAACACCTACCCCTCCAAATGTCACAGTACTACCAGCCGTAACCTCCACAACCTTAACCCTGCCCCCCTCCACTCTGCAGCTGATCAACTCCACGACCGCATCCTCCCCTGTCCTGCCCCAACTTGGCTATGACTGCCTACAACAATGCACTGTCAACAGCCCTTGACTCACTAGCGCCTTTAACCACATGCAACATCAGACCCCGACCGCTCCAGCCCTGGCAGACTGATCACACCAAAACCCTCAAACGACACAGTCGTGCCCTGGAGTGACTATGGCGCAAAACCAAATCCCAACAAGCCTTCACCCGCTACAAATCTGCCTTCCACACCTACACCTCCTCCCTCCATGCAGCCAAACAAGCCGACTTCCTGACCCTCATCAAGGCCCTCTCCTCCAATCCTCGCCGACTCTTCTCCACCTTTAACTCTCTACTCTCTCCACCCCCACCTCCACCCAGCACCTCACTCACCACCCTTGAGATTGCCAATCACTTCAAAAACAAGATTGACACAATTCGCAAGGACATTGCCGCAACTCACACGCCCTCTCAACCCGTCCCCTCTCACACAGCTACCCCCTCATCTCCCCTCTCCCTCGACATAACCCGCAGGGACTTCGTCACTGCTCAAACTCCCTCCAACCCCCTTCCCCCTCACTCAGCTACCCCCTCATCACCCCTCTCCCACGGCCCCACCACTGCTCTGACCTCCACTTTCACCCCACCCTACATTCCTCATACTGAAGCCCCCCCAACACTCTGCACCTTTGACCTTACTACCATCGAGGAAGTCTCCAAGATCCTCTCTGATGCCCGCCTCACCACCTGCCCCCTCGACCCTATCCCCTCACAACTCCTACAACCTCCCTCCCCCTCCATCCAAATCTCCCTCACCCACATCTTTAATCTCTTCCTCTCCTCCGACACTTTCCCCTCCCCTCTGAAACATGCACACATCACCCCCATACTTAAAAAGCCCTCCCTGGACCCCAATGACCCGAACAACCTCAGACCCATCTCCCTGCTCCCATTTACATCCAAACTCCTCGAGCGCCTCGTCTACACCTGCCTATGCTCTCACCTCAACGACAACAACCTCCTCGATCCCCTACAGTCCGGCTTCCATCCCCTACACTCCACCGAACCCGCCCTACACTCCACCGAAACCGCCCTACACTCCACCAAAACCGCCCTACGCTCCACCGAACCCGTCCCACACCCCACCGAAACTGCCCTACACTCCACCGAAACTGCCCTACACTCCACCGAAACCGCCCTACACTCCACCGAAACCACCTTACACTCCACCGAAACCGCCCTACACTCCACCGAAACCCCCCTACACTCCACCGAAACCGCCCTACACTCCACCGAAACCGCCCTACACTCCACTGAAACCGCCTTACTCAAACTCTCCAACGACCTGCTAACCGCCAAAGCTAATGGCCACTATTCAGTGCTCCTACTCCTTGACCTCTCTGCGGCCTTCCACACAGTCCACCACCCCCTCCTCCTCAAAAAACTACACTCCCTCGGCCTCAGAGATTCTGCTCTCTCCTGGCTCTCATCCTACCTGTCACAACGCTCTTTCAGCGTTACCTATAATGCCACCACCTCCCTCTTACTCCCCCTCTCTGTTGGGGTCCCTCAAGGCTCTGTCCTCGGGCCCCTTCTCTTCTCCATCTACACCTCCTCCCTTGGCCAACTCATACACTCTCACGGCTTCAACTACCACCTCTATGCCGACGACACACAAATCTATCTCTCAACCCCCCACCTCACCCCCTCGGTCTCCGCCCGAATCACACACCTACTGAAGGACATATCAGAAACTGAGTTTCTTGTCTTCCCCCCCCCCAGCCTGGACCCCACCCCCCATTGACTTCTCCATCACATCCAACAACGCCACCATCAAACCCGCCCCGCAGGCCAGAGTACTTGGTGTCATTCTGGACTCCAACCTATCCTTCCAGCCCCAAGTCCAATCTTTAACAAACTCGTGCCACCTCCACCTCCGCAACATGCAGACTCCGCCTCCGCAACATGCCGCCTCCACCTCCGCAACATGCAGACTCCACCTCCGCAACATGCAGACTCCGCCTCCGCAACATCGCCAAAATCTGCACGTTCCTAACCCCAGAAACCACTAAACATCCACTCCCTCATCGTATCACGACTCGACTACTGCAACTCCCTCCTAGATTGTAAGCTCCCAGGATCAGGGCCCTCGATCCCCTCGTGTATCACATTGTTATTGTTCTGTCACATGTTCTGTCCCCTCTGTAATGTACAGCGCTGAGCCAACTATGGGGGCTTTATAAATACTGTATAATAATAATAATTACTCATTTGTGTATTTATGCTCTTTATTCATTCATTTGGTCATTAATGTAACATTGTCAGAGGAATAGATCCCGCAGTCCGGCGAGTTCATCCGATCTCTTCCTATAAATGGGTTTTCATTCCCGGGAAATAAATCCGGAGCGCCACCCGCGGGATGTTATGGCGGGAAATGTTTCATCAAGTAAGGAAGAGGAATCTTCCCCCCGCCTTACGTACAATTCCCCCCCCCCCCGCCTGACATACAATCTTCCCCCCGCCTGACATACAATCCTCCCCCCGCCTGACGTTCAGCTCCCGGCGCTGTGGGCGGAGCTCTGTGATCCACGTGATGAATGTGAAGACGCTTCGTGCGGAGAAGGAATAACATTAGTACTATGGATCCGTATACAGCTGATCACCGCGCCGCGCGTTCCCCGGGGGGGTCTGGGAGCCAATGACGGTTCAGGCATTGCAGCAAATTAACGATCAATATAATATTCCTCCGAGGAAGACTTTGCCGGGAGAGGCAGTGCCTCCCATTATCGTCCATCCATCATCCATCCATCCATCATCGTCCATCCATTGTCAATCATTGTCCATCCATCATCCATCATTGTCCATCCATTGTCCATCATCGTCCATCCATTGTCCACCATCACCCATCCATCATCCATCCATCATCGTCCATCCATTGTCAATCATCGTCCATCCATCATCCATCATTGTCCATCCATTGTCCATCATCGTCCATCCATTGTCCACCATCACCCATCCATCATCCATCCATCATCGTCCATCCATTGTCAATCATCGTCCATCCATCATCCATCATCGTCCATCCATTGTCCATCATCGTCCATCCATTGTCCACCATCACCCATCCATCATCCATCCATCATCGTCCATCCATTGTCCATCCATCATCCATCATCATCCATCCATCATCCATCATCATCCATCATCGTCCATCCATCATCCATCATCATCCATCCATCATCCATCATTGTCCATCCGTTGTCCATCATCATCCATCCATCATCGTCCATCCATCATCCATCATCATCCATCCATCATCGTCCATCCGTTGTCCATCATCATCATACATCCATCATCCATCCTTCACCGTCCATCCATTGTCCATCATCATCCATTATTGTCCATCCATTGTCCATCATCATCCATCCATCATTGTCCATCCATCATCCATCATCATACATCCATCATCGTCCATCCATTGTCCATCATCATCCATTCATCCATCATCCATCATCGTCCATCCATCATCCATCATTGTCCATCATCATCCATCCATCATCGTCCATCCATCATCTATCATCATCCATCCATCATCCATCATTGTCCATCCATTCTCCATCATCATCCATCATCGTCCATCCATCATCTATCATCATCCATCCATCATCCATCCATCATTCATCATTGTCCATCATCATCCATCTATCATCCATCATCATCCATCCATCATCCTCTATCATCCATCATCATCCATCATCATCCATCATTGTCCATCCATCACCCATGATCCATCCATCGTCCATCCATCATCCATCATTGTCCATCCATTCTCCATCATCATCCATCATCGTCCATCCATCATCTATCATCATCCATCCATCATCCATCCATCATTCATCATTGTCCATCATCATCCATCTATCATCCATCATCATCCATCCATCATCCTCTATCATCCATCATCATCCATCATCATCCATCATTGTCCATCCATCACCCATCATCCATCCATCATCCATCCATCATTGTCCATCCATCATCCATCCATCATTCATCATTGTCCATCATCATCCATCTATCATCCATCATCATCCATCCATCATCCTCTATCATCCATCATCATCCATCATTGTCCATCCATCACCCATGATCCATCCATCGTCCATCCATCATCCATCCATCATCCATCATCCATTCTCCTGCTTTATAATTGACTTCTGAAAGTCCAGGTTTATCCTCCTCGATGATTTTTGCGCCTTTCCTTCATTGTAATTGGAATTTCTGCGATATTTATGAAGGTTGGAAAAGCTCAACCAATGGAGAGGCAGGAAGATGGCTCCGGAATCTATAAGGAATGCCGCGCCTTACAAGGAAACAAATCTTCAAATTCTCCATAATTGCCTTCCTGTGAGGATCCCGTCACTGAAATCTCAGAAATGCTCATTTCTTCCATCAGTTTCAGGTGATTTCAGTAGAAATGTCTCAGAATTCAGATAATTAACATACATTAAGATTTCAAATCCGTCTTTTAATATCTGAAGCTTTTATTTTCCTCAACCCCCCCGGAGGTATTCCTGAGTGTAGCTCGGGGTAAAGTTTCAGCACCACAAGCAGTAACCCCGAGCTACACTCGGGAATACACTGCGGCGTTGCTCCGGGATCCCTCGATCACTTACCTTGTCCTGCGCTCCCGCGATGTCCCTCCTGCAGTGTCCCCTGTAATGTCCTCCGGCCGATGCCGGCATCTGTCTTCTGGGTTCCGTTCCCTGCGACGTCGGGACGTACGGGGGACGCAACTGGCGGGAAATTTGAAAATGTGAAAAAGTGACATTCACTAAAATCACTAAAATCACATAGTATAACATTCCTGTATCAAACCATTTCACATACATTGTGTCCCGAGTGCTTTGTCCGGCGCCCTGCCTGCATTATTACCGCCCTTTCTGCCTGGAAACTGAGAAACATGGCGTCCAAAAAGCGTCCCTTTAGGTCAAAGTCGGTTTTAGACCAGCTAGAGAACAGCAAACTTGGCGCTCTATTTCACATTTCAGTGTTTTTGGTTTGATTATATTATTGAATTACATTTATTATTATTATATTATTATTTTTTATGATTATTAAATTATAATTTATGAATTTGTGTTTCAAGTTTTCTCCTCCCCGGGATGTTTCCTAGACTCTTGTCCGGACAGATTTCAGGGAGTTATTCCTAAAAATTACAGCCTACAATAAAAAAATACATATTTCCATGCAAAAAAATGTACCGCTTTGAGCACAGAAATAGTGACATCATCAGACCGCTAGGGAGGTTACTATAACAGCCGGGAGTCTAAAAAAATAAATACAATAAATAAAAATATTTAAAGAAATAATAAAAATAAATAAAAAAAATAATAAAAAAATAAATATATGCAAATAAAAAAATAAAATTGCCTCCAACATTCACACAGACATCACAAATAATTCCCGCGATTTGTCTAATATGTGTATTTCCTATGATCATTAGCACCATCTAGTGGCCATAATGTGGTATTTTCCTGAAATAGCTCCATCAGCAAAAATACTGCACTGTAGCCACTAGATGGAGCTCTAAAGCCTCAAGGAGGAACTTCAGCCTCCCCCCCCCCCCCCCACTTACCTGACACTGTATTCTGCACAGTAAGGATTCTCCCCTAACCAGCAGATCCAGCGTTGTCCTGCGGGGATCTCCTACGGGTGCTGCTAGGCCCGCCCCCCTGTTCCTCCTTACTGGATGGGTCTGCACACCACGCATCCCAGGAAGCACAGGGGCCACAGCGTCATTCACCTAACCAAATTCTGGAAGATTGGGGGGCGGGCCTTACCTATTTATTAAAAAAAAAAGGAAGAAGACAAAAAAAAACCCAATTATCTGCGCTGCGGGGGGGGGGGGGGGAGGGATGGATAGGAGGATAGTCCAATGGAGGGGTGAAGGGCCACTTTACTGAAGGAAATACCCCATTATGGCCACTAGATGGCACTACAATAACCCAACAAGGAAATACCCCATTATGGCCACTAGATGGAGCCAAAATTTCCCAACAAGGACATACCCCATTATGGCCACTAGATGGCACTACAATAACCCAACAAGGAAATACCCCATTATGGCCACTAGATGGCACTACAATAACCCAACAAGGAAATACCCCATTATGGCCACTAGATGGAGCCAAAATTTCCCAACAAGGACATACCCCATTATGGCCACTAGATGGCGCTACAATACCCCAAACAAGAAAAAAAAAAAACACATTATGGCCACTAGATGGCGCTACAATACCCCAACAAGGAAATACCCTATTGTGGCCACTAGATGGAGCCAAAATACCCCAACAAGGAAATACCCCATTATGGCCACTAGATGGAGCCAAATACACCAATCAAGAAAATTCCACATTATGGCCACTAGATGGAGCTACAATACCCCAATCGGGACCACAGTATGGCCACTAGATAGAGCTACAATACCCCAATCAGGAGAACACCCCAGTATGGCCACTAGATAGAGCTACAATACCCCAACCACTAGATGGAGTTACAATACCCCAACCACTAGATGGAGCTACAATACCCCAACCACTAGATGGAGCTACAATACCCCAACCACTAGATGGAGCTGACGATCATTGGAAATAAACATAATAGGCAAATTATGGAGATTATTGGTGACAGAACTTTTTTTTTAAATAAATGGACCCCCTATTGATCCTGCCATGGTCTTTCTTTGGGAACCTCCTGGTGTTCCTTCTGATTTTCCATCTGGTTCTTCACCGTTGCATCCTCCGGGTCCTTCTTCAAACTTCACTCTTGAAAGGATGGATCTACGGGACCAGCGAAGGCTCTCTGGGTTCAGGAACCTGGAGGAACAATCTATAACTGCAAGGTCGGGCGTTCGGAGGAGAAGACGCGGGAACATGAGTTAGGAGCTCAGCTGCTGTCATTGACGTTAAATTGGAAAGGGTTGACAAGACTTTAAGGCTTTGGCCAATCACAGCACATGATGACATCACAAGGGGGAAGGGGTGACCCCGCCCCCTTGTGACATCATCACAGTATTTAAGACCTGTCATCCCAGCGCATCTGTTAGCCAGCATTGAGAGTGGAGCGATTTTTCTTTTTCGGCGGTGGTGGTGGGCATCGAGATTGGCGTTGGATCGACTTCGGGGGACATTTGTTTTCTTTTTGTTTTTATTAAAGGACTTGTCACAGAATGTCTCCGGTCATTTTTTACACTACACTTTTTTTTTGTGAATGAGTAGCAGTACCATGTACCCCATACTTATTCACATGGGGGGGGCCGAGATCTGGGGGCTCCCTTGTTAAAGGGGGCTTCCAGATTCCGATAAGCCCCACCCCCGCCCACAGACCCCCACAACCACCGGCCACGGTTGTGTGGAAGAGGCCCTTGTCCCCATCAACATGGGGACCAGGTGCTTTTGGGGGAGCCCCACCACCCCAAATCACCTCCCCTTGTTGAGGATATTTGTGCCTGGTATGGTTCAGGAGGAGGGGCTTCGCTCATTCCCCCCCTTTCTTGACCTGCCAGGCTGCATGCTTGGATAAGGGTCTAGTATGGATTTTGAGGGGGGCCCCCACGCCAATTTTTTTTTCTAGATTCCGGTGTGGGGATTCCCCTCAAAATCCATACTAGACCCTAAAGGCTTGGCATGGATTTTGACCAAAGATTACGTGAGATCAAAAGCTCCAGGTGAGAGCACATCCAGGGAGTGGGGGAGGTGCACAACTAATGAACGAGAAGGCACCAAATGTATTGAACTGAATATTTATCTTTGGTGGCTCATTACACTCATTGGAGGAACACAAAGAAGGACTGTATTGGATATTGGAGACTTTTATATATTTTATGAGGTTGGAGGTTGGAAATCATCTGCATTGTGAGGAAAGCGCGGCACTATATTGTTGTTTCACTTTCTATAGAGCACATTCCTGTGAGTAGATGTCGGTGGGAGCAGCCTTCATTGGAGTAGAAGGATAAGGTATTATAGAATTGGTATTGTTATTTGTATTACAATCATTTATCCTGGTCCTGGTCCTGATCCTGGTCTTGGTCCTGGTCCTGATCCTGGTCTTGGTCTTGGTCCTGATCCTGGTCCTGGTCCTGATCCTGGTCTTGGTCCTGGTCCTGATCCTGGTCTTGGTCCTGGTCCTGATCCTGGTACTGGTCCTGGTCTTGGTCCTGGTCTTGGTCCTGATCCTGGTCTTGGTCCTGGTCCTGGTCCTGATCCTGGTACTGGTCCTGGTCTTGGTCCTGGTCCTGGTCTTGGTCCTGATCCTGGTCTTGGTCCTGGTCCTGATCCTGGTCTTGGTTCTGGTCCTGATCCTGGTCTTGGTCCTGGTCCTGATCCTGGTCTTGGTCCTGGTCCTGATCCTGGTCTTGGTCCTGGTCCTGGTCTTGGTCCTGGTCCTGATCCTGGTCTTGGTCCTGGGACATTCCTGAGTTCTTCCAACTACTTCCATCACTAAAATCTGGCCTGCCACCTCTAGAATCTTTTTAGAAAATTGTTGTTTTTCGGAACGTTTATTTGATTATCTAGGAGTTACAGGGGGCAATTCCACAATCGGTTTCAACCAGATTGGGCAAAAAAAAATATTGAAGGACAAAGGTGGTGAATTTTTGTCTAATCTAATGGCAACGAATGGATTTCCAATCATTGAATTCTCTGCCATATAGTGTTATGTGAAGGCGTTTGTCAAAAGTATTTTGGAAGTTTTATTCTGTGGAAACTGAGACATTGACATGGACCAGTCCTGAAGAAGGGGGACATTTTTGAACCCACCAAAACAAATGAGCCGTTTCACGTTCTCCTGTTATAAACTAATTCCAATAATTAAAGGATTTGGACCCCTGGACCCTTTGGTGCCTCCTTTAGCCTTTGTACATAGGGATCTACAACTGAAGGGGCACCTCAATGCTGTTGAAGAAGGGGGACATTTTTAGCCTGTAAAACCCATTGACTGTTTCATGTTTTCCTGTTAGAAATGAATACCAATAATTAAGAATTAAATAAGACTTTGGACTGCTAGACCCTTGATCGTCTGGTGACCCCGTTAGCCTTTGTACAGGGAGATCTTCAACTATGGGTCCTCTTGCCTCAATGAGGTTGAAGAAGGACATTTCTGGGCCCCTGGAATGAATTGGCTGTTTCATGTTTTCCTGCTATGAATTAATACCAACAACTAAAGATTTAGGACTCCTACACCCTTGGTCTGGGGCACCCATTCGCCTTTTGTGCATGGGGATCTTTGATTCTGGGTCCTCTTGATGGGGTACCCTAATGCTGTTATAGAAGGGTGGAGTTTTTGAACCCCCAAAACGCATTGTCTGTTTCATGTTTTCCTGTCATCAGTTAATAGCATTAAGGACTTTGGATTTTTAAATCCTGTGCCTGGTGCCTCCCATAGCCTTTGTACATAGGGATCGCCGACTCTGGGTCCTCTTTGAAAGGGTACCTCAATACTGTTGAAAAAGGGGTTTGTTTTGATCCCCTGAATTGTCTGTTTCATATTTTCCTGTTAGGAATTAATGCCAATAAATAAAGACTTTGGACTGCTAGACCCTTGCTCTGGCACCTCCTTTAACCTTTGTACATGGGGAGCTTCAACTCTGGGTCTTTTTGAAGGGGTACCCCAATGCTGTTGAAGAAGGGGACATTTTTGAGCCTCCAAAACCCATTGCCTCCTTCAAGACTCCTCCTAAAGACTTTGGACTCCTAAACCCCGTGTCTGGTGCCCCCCATTTCTACATGGGGATCTTCAACTCTGGCTCCACTTAAAGAGGTACCCCATTACTTTTGTAGAATGGAGACATTTCTGAGCTCCTGAAACCCATTGGATGTTTCATGTCTTTCTGTAATGAATTAATAGCAATGTTTAACGACTTTGGAATTTTAGACCTTTTGTCTTCAGCCTTTGTACATAGGGATCTCCGACTCTGGGTCCTCTCAAAAGGGTACCTCAATGCTGCTGAAAAAGGTGGACATTTCTGAGCCCCTGGAATGCATTGGCTGTTTCATGTTTTCCTGTTAGGAATTAAAACCAATATAGTAAGTAAAGACTTTGGACTCCGAGACCCTTTGTCTAGTACCCCTATTAGCCATTGTACATGGGAAGCTTCGACTCTGGGTCCTCTTGAAGGGGTACTCCAATGCTGTTGAAGAAGGAGGGAATTTTTGAGCCTCCAAAACCCCCCATGGTCTCCTTCGTGTATTCCTATTATGAATTAATTATTATTATTATACAGGATTTATATAGAAGGTTCGCTCAGCGCTGTACATTATAGTGGGGACAGAACATGAGACAAGACAGTAACAATACAATACACGAGGGGTTCGAGGGTCCTGATCCTTGGAGCTTACAATCTAGGAGGGAGGGGTAGTGGTACAGGAGGAAGTGGCTGTGGGGGATGGAGTGGTAGGAGGAGTGGAGGAGATCGGCTGTTAGGTGAGGGCGGGGTAGGCTTCCCTGAAGAGATGTGTTTTCAGGGTGCGCCTAAAGGTGAGGAGGGTAGGTGACAGTCTGATGGATTGGGGTAGTGAGTTCCAGAGGATGGGGGAAGTCTTGGAGAAGTCCTGCAGTCGGGCGTGGGAGGTGGAGACCAGGGAACTGGAGAGAAGGAGGTCTTGTGAGGAGCGAAGAGTACGGGTTGGGTGGTATTTGGGTATCAGGTTGGTGAGGTAGTTTGGGGTGGAGTTATGAATGGCTTTTTACGTCAGAGTAAGTAGTTTGAATTTAATGCGTTGGGCAATCGGGAGCCAGTGGAGGGAATGACAGAGGGGGGTGGAGGACACTGAGTGGAGGCCAGTGGAGGGAATGGCAGAGGGGGGTGGAGGACACTGAGTGGAGGCCAGTGGAGGGAATGGCAGAGGGGGGTGGAGGACACTGAGTGGAGGCCAGTGGAGGGAATGACAGAGGGGGGTGGAGGACACTGAGTGGAGGCCAGTGGAGGGAATGACAGAGGGGGGTGGAGGACACTGAGTGGAGGCCAGTGGAGGGAATGGCAGAGGGGGGTGGAGGACACTGAGTGGAGGTCAGTGGAGGGAATGACAGAGGGGGGTGGAGGACACTGAGTGGAGGTCAGTGGAGGGAATGACAGAGAGGGGTGGAGGACACTGAGTTGAGGCCAGTGGAGGGAATGAATACCAATAAATAAAGACTTAGGACCCCCCAGACCCTTTGTCTGGTTCCCTTTCAGCCTTTATACATGTGGATCTTCAGATCTGGGAGTATCCTGATACTTTTGAAGAAGGGGGGCATTTCTGAGCCCCTGAAATGCATGTTTTCCAGTTGGTAATTAATACCAATAAGTAAAGACTTTGGACCCCTGGACCCTTTTTCTGGTACCCTCGTTAGACTTGTACATGGGGATCTGCAACTTTCGGTCCTCTTGAAGGGGTACCCAGCTGCTGTTGAGAGCGGCCTCAATGGCACCCCAGCAAGCCATCTTCATTTGGCTTCATGTACTGATAGGTTGAATCCAGCTCCTCGCTTTCACTTGTCTTCTCAGGTTTTGGCGTGTTCAGGATGCCGCTACATGCAGAACACACACATGTAGGATGCCGCTACATGCAGAACACAAACATTTTCTATGGAATAACGAGGGCTTAGCATGGAATTCAGCAAGGAAGCTCTTTTGTCAGAGATTAGGGTCCGTCCCGCTGAGCCTCTCTGATCCTTCAATGGCTCCGCAGTATTGATTAGCGGGAGTCGGCCCCTCGAAGCCATTTCAGGAGATTGCGATAATTACCGCGGGAATGGTGGAGTGCGGCTCACGCTGGCGGCGCCCCCTGTTGTTTCTGAAGGACTCTTGTCTTCAGGTCTTTATTTCCTTCTCTCAGGGGGAACCAATTTTCTTAACAACTCTCAGACGTTACAAACGTGGCGCTCTTACTGGAAAAGTCACATTTCCGAAGTTCTGCTGAGAAACATCGGCGTTGTGTGTTTTTCATCGTCATTAAACATCTTCTTGGGAAAAAGTTACAACGAACATCCAGTGACACCATCTATCTGTTGTAGGATGAATCGTTAAAGTGAACCCACGCTTTGCGGATACTTGCCTCCTCTCCAGGGGCAGACTGACCATTTGGAAACTCAGGCACTGCCCGAGGGCCCGGGGTCAGTAGGGGGCCCCATGAGATGCCCCTGGTACCTTTTTCATAGGTTTTTTTGAGTTTGGGCAAGGACACAGGGGCCCCATGATCCCCTATTGCCCGGGGGTCCCATGAGTTGTCAGTCCGCCCCTGCTCCTCTCACTGCCTTCCGATTGGTGGGAGCAAAGAAAGGACTTGGCGCTTTCATAGGTCCCTTGATGGCCATGTCACAGCGCTGGGTGCCTGAAAGACCAATCACCCAGAACCAGAGCTGTCAGGCAAGAAGAAGGGACATGAGTCAATGTGCCTCCCCCCATGCATGGAAGTGCCGGCTATTTTTCTTTATCACTGGTGGCAATGCAATTGTAAAAACAAATGTGATATATTGCAGCTTACCAGACCTTAGATGTGGTGGCTGTGTTAGTTTTCTCTCTCCAGACTACGAACATTTTCAGCAATTACAGAAGATGCCTGTTGATCCTACCAGAAATGCTGCATCCTTGTCGCTTCCTCTGAGCCCAAAAGAGATCACAAGAATCTTTATATTTATTGTGTAAACGTTACTCTTATCAATCCCCCATGTAGAGGAGATGAACAACGCAGACGAGTCTAATGTCCAACCTGTGTGACTACCATGACCCCCCCCCCCCCCCCCCACTGGAGACACGAAGGGACGGGAAGTGCTTTATCTGCTCCATCACCCAATGAAAACAACGGGAAACCGCCTGTAAAAAAATGAATGCCGTCGCCGCTTCTAGGGACTGGTGTGCAAATATATATACAGTCATGGCCGAAATTGTTGGCACCCTTGATATTTTTCCTGAAAATCAAGTATTTCACACAAAAAAGGTATTGCATTAACACATGTTTTGCTATACACATGTTTATTCCCTTTGTATGTATTGGAACAAATATAAAACAGAGGCAGAAAAGCAAATATGACATAATGTCACACAAAACCCCAAAAATGGGCTGGACAAAAGTATTGGCACCCTTAACTTAATATTTGGTTGCACACCCTTTGGAAAACATAACTGAAATCAGTCGCTTCCTATAACCATCAATAAGCTTCTGACACCTCTCACCCGGAATTTTGGACCACTCTTCCTTTGCAAACAGCTCCAGGTCTCTCTTATTGGAAGGACACCTTTTCCCAACAGCAATTTTAAGATCTCTCCACAGGTGTTCAATGGGATTTAGATCTGGGCTCATTGCTGGCCACTTCAGAACTCTCCAGCGCTTCTTTGCCATCCATTTCTGAGTGCTTTTTGACGTATGTTTGGGGTCATTGTCCTGCTGGAAGACCCAGGATCTTGGACGCAAACCCAGCTTTCTGACACTGGGCCCTACAGTGCGACCCAAAATCCTTTGGTAATCCTCAGATTTCATGATGCCTTGCACACAGTCAAGGCACCCAGTGCCAGAGGCAGCAAAACAACCCCAAAACATCATTGAACCTCCACCATATTTTACCGTAGGTACTGTGTTTTGTTCTTTGTAGGCCTCATTCCGTTTTCGGTAAACAGTAGAATGATGTGCTTTACCGAAAAGCTCTATCTTGGTCTCATCTGTCCACAAGACGTTTTCCCAGAAGGCTTTTGGCTTACTCAAGTACATTTTGGCAAACTGTAGTCTTGCTTTTTTATGTCTCTGTGTCAGCAGTGGGGTCCTCCTGGGTCTCCTGCCATAGCGTTTCATTTCATTTAAATGTCGACGGATAGTTCGCGCTGACACTGATGCTCCCTGAGCCTGCAGGACAGCTTGAATGTCTTTGGAACATGTTTGGGGCTGCTTATCCACCATCCGGACTATTCTGCGTTGCAATCTTTCATCAATTTTCCTCATCCGTCCACGACCAGGGAGATTAGCTACAGTGCCATGGGTTGCAAACTTCTTGATAATGTTGCGCACTGTGGACAAAGGCAAATCTAGTTCTCTGGAGATGGACTTGTAACCTTGAGATTGTTGATATTTTGCCACAATTTTGGTTCTCAGGTCCTCAGACAGTTCTCGTCTCCTCTTTCTGTTGTCCATGCTTAGTGTGGCACAGACAGACACACAATGCAAAGGTTAAGTGAACGTCTCTCCTTTTTATCTGCTTTCAGGTGTGATTTCTATATTGCCCACACCTGTTACTTGCCCCAGGTGAGTTTACAGGAGCATCACATGCTTGTAACATTCTTATTTATCCGCAGTTGTGAAAGGGTGCCAATACTTTTGTCCAGCCCATTTTTGGAGGTTTGTGTGACATTATGTCGAATTTGCTTTCTTTCCTCCCTTTTTTTGTTTTGTCCCAATACACACAAAGGGAATAAACATGTGTATAGCAAAACATGTGTTAATGCAATACGTTTCGTGAGAAATACATGATTTCCTGGAGAAATATCAAGGGTGCCAACAATTTCGGCCATGACTGTATATACTACATTGCCCAAGTATTGGTCCACCGGCCTTCCCACACACATGACCTTTAATGGCCCCCAGTCTTAGTCCGTAGGGTTCAATATTGAGTTGGCCCCGCCCTTTCCACACACATGACCTTTAATGGCCCCCCAGTCTTAGTCCGTAGGGTTCAATATTGAGTTGGCCCCGCCCTTTCCACACACATGACCTTTAATGCCCCCCAGTCTTAGTCCGTAGGGTTCAATATTGAGTTGGCCCCGCCCTTTCCACACACATGACCTTTAATGCCCCCCAGTCTTAGTCCGTAGGGTTCAATATTGAGTTGGCCCCACCCTTTCCACA
Organism: Staurois parvus; assembly: GCF_062004578.1. NCBI lineage: Eukaryota > Metazoa > Chordata > Amphibia > Anura > Ranidae > Staurois > Staurois parvus. The sequence continues at coordinate 397,234 of NW_028319179.1, read as the reverse complement.
CACATGACCTTTAATGCCCCCCAGTCTTAGTCCGTAGGGTTCAATATTGAGTTGGCCCCGCCCTTTGCAGCTATAACAGCTTCAACTCTTCTGGGAAGGCCCCCCACAAGGTTTAGGAGGGTGTCTATGGGAAGGTTGGACCATTCTTCCAGAAGCACATTTGTCAGGTCAGGCACTGATGTCGGGGGAGGAGGCCTGGCTCGCAGTCTCCGCTCTAATTCATCCCAAAGGTGTTCTATGGGGTTGAGGTCAGGACTCTGTGCAGGACAGTCAAGTTCCTCCACCCCAAACTGGCTCCTCCATGTCTTTATGGACCTTGCTTTGTGCACTGGTGCGCAGTCATGTTGGAGCAGGAAGGGGCCATCCCCAAACTCCTCCCACAAAGTTGAGAGCATGAAATTGTCCAAAATGTCGCCTTAAGAGTTCCCTTCACTGGAACTAGGGGGCCAAGCCCAACCCCTGAATAACACCCCCCACACCATAATCCCCCCTCCACCAAACTTTACGCTTGGCACAATGCAGTCAGGCAAGTACCGTTCTCCTGGCAACCGCCAAATCCAGACACGTCCATCGGATTGCCCGACAGAGAAGTGTGATTGGTCACTCCAGAGAACATGTCTCCCCTGCTCTAGAGTCCAGTGGCAGCGTGCTTTACACCACGGCATCCGACGCTTTGCATTGCACTTGGTGATGGAAGGCTTGGATGCAGCTGCTCGGCCATGGAAACCCATTCCATGAAGCTCTCTACGCACTGTTGTTGGGCTCATCTGAAGGCCACACCAAGTTTGGAGGTCTTTAGCTATTGACTCTGCAGACAGTTGGCGACTTCTGCGTACTGTGCGCTTCAGCATGTGCTGACCCCGCCCTGTCATGTGACGTGGCCTACCACTTGGTGGCTGAGTGGCTGTTGTTCCCAGTGGCTTCCACTTTGTTATAATCCCACTAACAGTTGAGCGTGGAATATTTAGTAGCCAGGAAATGTCACGGATGGACTTATTGCCCAGGTGGCCACCTATCACGGGACCACGCTTGGAGTCACTGAGCTCCTGAGAGCGACCCATTCTTTCACCAATGTTTGTAGAAGCCGTCTGCATGTCTAGGGGCTTGATTGTATACACCTGTGTCCATGGAGGGGATTGGAACACCTGAATCACATGATATGGAGGGGATTGGAACACCTGAATCACATGATTGGGAGGGGATTGGAACACCTGAATCACATGATTGGGAGGGGATTGGAACACCTGAATAACATGATATGGAGGGGATTGGTACACCTGAATCACATGATATGGAGGGGATTGGAACACCTGAATCACATGATTGGGAGGGGATTGGAACAGCTGAATCACATGATTGGGAGGGGATTGGAACAGCTGAATCACATGATTGGGAGGGGATTGGAACAGCTGAATCACATGATTGGGAGGGGATTGGAACAGCTGAATCACATGATTGGGAGGGGATTGGAACAGCTGAATCACATGATTGGGAGGGCGGGGACAATACTTTTGGCAATACAGTGTGTGTGTGGCACTAGCCCCTAAGGAGCCGCTTGGTTTTTGGGTCCCCCTATAGCTGCACAGGCCGGAAACACCTATTTTCCAACTTCCATTCAGAGTCAGTAACCAGTACATGAGCTTCTAGGTTTTTTGGGGTTTTTTTATTTTATTTGGGGTAAACAGCTTGGAGGGGGTCTAGGGGTCTATGTGATGCCCAACCTGACTTGAAACAGCAACTCTGAGGGCAAACTTCCTATTTTCTGTACAAGAAGGATGGATCCGGAACTCTATTCCCTCCAGAGTGGCTTCTGTCTCAGTTACACAGTCCCTTGAAGGAGAACTTGGTCCCCTTTAACTGGATCTCTTCAGACCCCAGCTGAAAACTACCCACCCACCTGGCTGCCTTGAAGAGTATCCCAGAGCAAGGGATTCCAGAACAGTCCTTAGCTCTGTCCCAGGGAGAACTTGCTGGGTATTGCCCCCCCTTGTAGGCCCGGGGGGGGGGGGTGTAGAAGTACTCACACTGTCCATTGTATCCTGGGGTTTTGCATAAGACTGCCTGTTCAGGACTTTTAGCTGTGCTAGTCTTCCATGAGGAGCAGGGTACCCTCGGGATAGGACTTGTAGTGCGGTTCCCTCTGTCTAAACCTCTTCTCCTTCCTTCCTCCTCAGCTCCAGCCACCCCTCCCTCCCCACTTCCCGTGGTCCCCTCCCAGGACTCACAATCCTCAACACTCCATCTTCCACCCGACCACTAGACTTTCTTGCTGGCTAGGCTCTCTCATATTTATGGGCCTCCTGCCTGAGATTGGTCAGACTTCCATGAATATGCAGATCTTGATATCCTCCCCTCTGCCCACTGGCTTCTAGAATCTTCTGGAAGACTCCAGTTCCAGGGGGAGGTACCAGAGACCTGACCTGTAGAGGAGATGTGGACCTGACCTGCAGAGCTTACTGTGAGCCCAACTGAATGTAACTCTCTGCCACCCCTAGAGAGTGTTTTATATATATATCATTTTTAATTTTATTTTGTAATTATGCTTCTAAGCACAAAACTTTAATTAAAGGTGGATGTAAACTCTTCCAATACAGTGACTATCCTCAGGTGATGCGCAGAGATGAAACAAATTCTCCTACATAAGTTGTACCTGTTTTTCTGTAGCTCTTCTCTACATCTGCTCAAAGTCCAGAATTTACACACTGCACAACATAGAGCAGGGAGCTGAGTGTTATCTGGGACCTGAGTGTGGGGGGTGGACACACCCTCCTCTACACAGTCTTGTAGGGAAACATGCACAGCGGAGGCTGTCAATCACCTGCTTTGTGCTGGAAGGGGGCAGGCTGTCCCCCAGGATTTCCTGTTGTCCCCATAGACTGGCAGAAGTGACTCATGTAGATAGCGGAGGAATGAGAGAGGAGGCAGAACTCACACTTGGTGCTTTGGATTGAGGCAAGTACACACTATAGAAGGATAGACTTTGTTCATTTTTCATCACAGAGGTTTACAACCATTTCATACAATTTCCTCAATAGCCACAAAGGATATAAATCCACAAGTCCACGGCTGCAGCAGCTTGTTGTGACTCCTTGAACACCAGGACCTTGGTATACGTGTGGTTTAAGCGTGATGCAAAAGAGAACACGCCAACACACAAATTTGAAAATCATCGGCATAATACACGTGTTGCATTTGGGGATTCCTCGGTGCCCTAAAAGATATGCCAGTGGGGTGACTACGGCCATGCAAATCACGCATCGGTTTTGGGGTTTCAGCGGGGACGAGGGTGCACCCCGATACATGCACAGGTGGAAGGGGCCTTAGGAGGTGGTCCATGGTATTATAAATGGTTGGATCTTCTCTTTTTCAGGATATATTGACTAGAAAAATCTCCTTTCTCATTCCCGATGGTCGCGGCGTTGGATGGCGCATCCTGGAACACGGCTCGTGCCATTCAGAGGAATGATATAGGAATTGTGGAACATTCTTGTCCTGTTGGCTTTTATTGAGCCGTTTATTTGCTCCTGACAGCGGCCACTTCTAGATTGTCTCTGTAATATACACTTACAGGAGGTTCGCGGATCGATACCGATGTATCACCAGGAGGGCGATACAACCCGCACCAAGTATTAATTGCCCCATACGTCAGGCCACTTATTAATGCCGTGGCACTTGTGATGGGCGCCAGTCAATAGAAGGAGCGTTTATTGTAGTCATGTCTGTGCCGCCGCTGATTTAGGTGTCACTGGTGATTGGTGGAGGAGAGGACGGGGAATTCAAAGGAAAAGAGGTTTTCTGCAGATACAATGTAGCGGACAGCTGGCTGGTCAGGGATATTGAGAGCCAACAAATGCTGAACCGACTCGCTATCGGAATGTAATGTTTCTTTTTCACAGACAAGCAAAAGACCAAAAATAACAAAAAACTTTGAAAGTATTCTGAAGTCATTTTCTTTTAGGTATACAGTAAAGTGATTCCACCCCTCCCCCGGACTGTATACAATGTATATATATATATCCAGTATCTCCCAGAAAGTGATTCCACCCCTCCCCCGGACTGTATACAATGTATATATATATATCCAGTATCTCCCAGAAAGTGATTCCACCCCTCCCCCGGACTGTATACAATGTATATATATATATCCAGTATCTCCCAGAAAGTGATTCCACCCCTCCCCCGGACTGTATACAATGTATATATATATATACAGTCAGGTCCATAAATATTGGGACATGGATAATATTGCAACTGTCTTCATGTCCCAATATTTATGGATCTGACTGTATATATACAGTTGTGCTCTAAATAATATCAGTGTGATGATAAAAGTGACTGAAGCTGCGAATCCTTCTAATCCTTTTCTTTCCATCCACACAAATGCATTGGGAACACGACACATTCTATTCCAAATCACAACATGAAGAAAAATACATCAAATTTGTGTTGTTCCTCTAAAAAAATGGAGGAAAAGTGAATATTAGACGGTTCAAAAAAATGGCCGTGTTTGTATTCTTCTTTCCAAACTCCAACATTCACTATATAAACTGAGAAATGTTTGAAGATTTTGCTTTCCTTTGAATGACTTCATGAATATTTGGTTGTAGTCGCACTGTTTCTGAGAACTGCTGTACATCTGTGTTGCATGGAGTCCCCCAACTTCTGGCCCCTGTGATCAGGTATTCCAGCCCAGGATGATTGGACCACATTCCACAGTTCTTCTCTATTTCTTGGTTTGGCCTCAGAAACGGCATTTTTGAAGTCACCCCACAAGTTTTCTATTGGATGAAGATCCGGGGATTGGGCTGGCCACTCCATAACGTCCATCTTGTTGGTCTGGAACCAAGATGTTGCACGTTTACTGGTGTGTTTGGGGTCGTTGTCTTGTTGGAACCCCCATTTCAAGGGCATTTCCTCTTCAGCATAAGGCAGCATGACCTCTTCAAGTATTCTGATGGATTCAGACTGATCCATGATCCTGGTATGCGATAAATAGGCCCAACACCGTAGTATGAGAAACATCCCCATATCATGATGCTTGCACCACCATGCTTCACGGTCTTCACAGTGTACTGTGGCTTGAATTCAGTGTTTGGGGGTCGTCTGACAAACTGTCTCCGCCCACTAGACCCAAAAAGAACAATCTTACTTTCATCAGTCCACAAAATGTTGCGTCATTTCTCTTTAGGCCGGTCAATGTGCTCTTTGGCAGATTGTAACCTCTTCAGCACGTCTTTTTCCCAACAGTGGGACTTTGCGGGGACTTCTTGCAGATAGCTTGGCTTCACATAGGCATCTTCTAATTGTAACAGTCCTCACAGGGAACGTCACACCTTCTTTCATCTTCCTGGAGCTGATTGTCGGCTGAGTCCTCACAGGGAACGTCACACCTTCTTTCATCTTCCTGGAGCTGATTGTTGGCTGAGTCCGCCCCATTTTGGCTATTCTTCTATCCATTCGAATGGTAGTTTTTCGCTTTCTTCCACGTCTTTCAGGTTTTGGTTGCCATTTTAAAGCATTTGCCATCATTTTAGCTGAGCAGCCGATGATTTTCTGCACTTCTTTATATGTTTTCCCCTCTCCAATCAACTTTTTAATCAAGGTACGCTGTTCTTCTGAACAATGTCTGGAACGACCCATTTTCCTCAGAATTTCGGAGAGAAATGCACTGTAACCAGCATGTCCAACATTTGCTGCCTTCCTTCCTTAAATAAGGGCAATAATTGCCACCTGTTTTTCAAAGAATGAATGACCTCACTAATAGAACTCCACCCTGCTATTATTTTGAACACGCCCCTTTCAATGAGTGATTCAATGACACAGAATCAGCAGCATGCATGTCATGACTGTGGGGTCTGTTGGATTTCTATGACTCTACTACACCTGCTAGGAAATTATTTGCCATGTAGAAATATCATTTCCACCAAAAACAGCGATTGATCCGGTTAGTGATGTCTGACGGCTATTATTTTCAACACAACTGTTGCATCTCCCAGAAGTGAGTCCACTCCTTCCCCGAACTGCATGCTATATATATATATATACACACACACACACAGTATGTCCCAGAAGTGACTCCACCCCAAAGTGACAAGGTCTAAATTGGGCACAATTAGCCATTTTCCCTCCTCGGTGTCATGTGACTCGTTGGTGTTACAAGGTCTCAGGTGTGAATGGGGAGCTGGTGGGTTACATTTGGTGTTATCACTCTCACTCTCTCATACTGGTCACTGGAAGTTCAACATGGCACCTCATGGTAAAGAACTCTCTGAAGATCTGAAAAGAAGAATTGTTGCTCTACATAAAGATGGCCGAGGCTATAAGAAGATTGCCAAGACCCTGAAAGGTGGAGGAGCGCAAGATCCCTAACATCCACCAGCTCCGTGATGTTGTCATGGAGGAGTGGAAGATGACTCCAGTGGCAACCTGTGAAGCTCTGGTGAACTCCATGCCCAAGAGGGTTAAGGCAGTGCTGGAAAATAATAGTGGCCACACAAAATATTGACACCTTGGGCCCCATTTGGACCTTGTCACTTAGAGGTGTACTCACTTTCTGCCTTGTCCTTCCATACCCATTTCTGCCCTGACTGCTTCCATCTTCTCATGTACAGTATATCCACCTCCATTTCTGCCTGTCTGTCCACTGTTGCTTTCTGCCCCACGGTGTCCACCAGTGATGAGACCAAGGTCCTGTATTCATGCTGGTCTCATCACTGTTTTTCTTCAGGATGGCAAGTGAGAAGATTAGTGAGGAATTTTCTTATGTTCATGGATCTCCTTCTGGGTCAAACTGAATTCAGAAGTGCTTAGTACCAAACATTCCCAGGTTCAATGCTGTGCTGCAGAGGAGGAAGACTTGGACACCATCACTTTCTCTAGACCTGTTTCCTCAAAGAGGAAGAGGAGTTATGCAGCCTCTTCCTTCTACCTAGGTCTTCATGGAGTTATGCAGCCTTTTCCTCTTACCCAGGTCTTCATGGAGTTATGAAACCTTTTCCTCCTACCCGGGTCTTCATGGAGTTATGCAGCCTTTTCCTCTTACCCAGGTCTTCATGGAGTTATGAAACCTTTTCCTCTTACCCAGGTCTTCATGGAGTTATGAAACCTTTTCCTCCTACCCGGGTCTTCATGAAGTTACGCAACCTTTTCCTCCTACCTGGGTCTTCATGGAGTTATGTAGCCTTTTCCTCCTACCCGGGTCTTCATGGAGTTATGCAACCTCTTCCTTCTACCAGGGTCTTCATGGAGTTGTGCAGCCTTTTCCTCTTACCCAGGTCTTCATGGAGTTATGCAGCCTTTTCCTACTACCCAGGACTTCGTGGAGTTATGCAGCCTTTTCCTTCCACCCAGCTCTTCATGGAGTTATGCAGCATTTCCTTCTACCAGGTCTTCATGGAGTTATGCAGCCTTTTCCTTCTACCAGGTCTTCATGGAGTTATGCAGCCTTTTCCTTCTACCAGGTCTTCATGGAGTTATGCAGCCTTTTCTTCCTACCTGGGTCTTCATGGAGTTGTGCAGCCTTTTCCTCCTACCTGGGTCTTCATGGAGTTATGCAGCCTTTTCCTTCTACCCGGGTCTTCAAGGAGTTATGAAACCTTTTCCTTCTACCAGGGTCTTCATGGAGTTATGCAACCTTTTCCTTCTACCAGGGTCTTCATGGAGTTATGCAACCTTTTCCTTCTACCCGGGTCTTCATGGAGTTATGCAGCCTTTTCCTTCCATCCCAGGACTTCATGGAGTTATGCAACCTTTTCCTTCTACCCAGGTCTTCATGGAGTTATGCAGCCTTTTCCTTCCATCCCAGGACTTCATGGAGTTATGCAACCTTTTCCTTCTACCCAGGTCTTCATGGAGTTATGCAGCCTTTTCCTCCTACCCAGGTCTTCATGGAGTTATGCAGCCTTTTCCTCCTACCTGGGTCTTCATGGAGTTATGCAGCCTTTTCCTTCTACCCGGGTCTTCATGGAGTTATGCAACCTTTTCCTTCTACCCAGGTCTTCATGGAGTTATGCAACCTTTTCCTTCCAACCCAGGACTTCATGGAGTTATGCAGCCTTTTCCTCCTACCCAGGTCTTCATGGAGTTATGCAGCCTTTTCCTCCTACCCAGGTCTTCATGGAGTTATGCAGCCTTTTCCTCCTACCTGGGTCTTCATGGAGTTATGCAACCTTTTCCTCCTACCTGGGTCTTCATGGAGTTATGCAGCCTTTTCCTTCCAACCAGGTCTTCATGGAGTTATTTAACCTTTTCCTCCTACCCAGGTCTTCATGGAGTTATGCAACCTTTTCCTCCTACCCAGGTCTTCGTGGAGTTGTGCAGCCTTTTCCTCCTACCCGGGTCTTCATGGAGTTATGCAGCCTTTTCCTTCTATCAGGTCTTCATGGAGTTATGCAGCATTTTCCTCCTACCAAGGTCTTTGTGGAGTTGTGCAGCCTTTTCCTCCTACCCGGGTCTTCATGGAGTTATGCAGCCTTTTCCTTCTACCAGGGTCTTCGTGGAGTTATGCAGCCTTTTCCTTCTACCAAGGTCTTCATGGAGTTATGCAGCATTTTCCTCCCACCAAGGTCTTCGTGGAGTTGTGCAGCCTTTTCCTCCTACCCGGGTCTTCGTGGAGTTATGCAGCCTTTTCCTCCTACCCGGGTCTTCATGTAGTTATGCAGCCTTTTCCTCCTACCCGGGTCTTCACGTAGTTATGCAGCCTTCTCTTCCTACCCGGGTCTTCATGGAGTTATGCAGCCTTTTCCTCCAACCCAGGACTTCATGGAGTTATGCAGCCTTTTCCTCCAACCCAGGACTTCATGGAGTTATGCAGCCTTTTCCTCCTACCCAGGTCTTCATGGAGTTATGCAGCCTTTTCCTCCTACCCAGGTCTTCATGGAGTTATGCAGCCTTTTCCTCCTACCCAGGTCTTCATGGAGTTATGCAGCCTCTTCCTCCTACCCGGGTCTTCATGGAGTTATGCAGCCTTTTCCTCCAACCCAGGACTTCATGGAGTTATGCAGCCTTTTCCTCCAACCCAGGACTTCATGGAGTTATGCAGCCTCTTCCTCCTACCCGGGTCTTCATGGAGTTATGCAGCCTTTTCCTCCAACCCAGGACTTCATGGAGTTATGCAGCCTCTTCCTCCTACCCGGGTCTTCATGGAGTTATGCAGCCTTTTCCTCCAACCCAGGACTTCATGGAGTTATGCAGCCTTTTCCTCCAACCCAGGACTTCATGGAGTTATGCAGCCTCTTCCTCCTACCCGGGTCTTCATGGAGTTATGCAGCCTTTTCCTCCAACCCAGGACTTCATGGAGTTATGCAGCCTTTTCCTTCCAGCAAGGTCTTCATGGAGTTATGCAGCCTTTTCCTTCCAGCAAGGTCTTCATGGAGTTATGCAGCCTCTTCCTTCTACCCAGTTCTTCTACCACACTCCTCTCTTGTGTTCAGCACATGGCTGTGTTATCTGGTTTCTTCCCCCCCTATTTCCTGACAACATCACTTCCTGTGGAATTAGCCTTTATGTACCAGTTAAACAAGTTAATTAGCATTTGAATAAAGAAAACCCAACTTCTGAATTCTAGATAGCTGCTAAAATGTATTATTCTGTATATTATGCTATTAAAAGAATCACCAACATCGCGAGGGCAACACAGATATTGAATATAAACATTTGCACAGCCATTAATAAAATGAACTATATTAACGACCTTTGATTTGAAGCAACAGGTTCTGTGATTTTAGAAAATATATAGTTAGAGGGACTTTTCAAACTTTCAATGCAGTGTGTGAAAATAGTGCAAAAGAGCACAAAAATCAACCTGTCAAAAACGGTCTGGACACCTACGCTGAAAAAATGTGAACCGGGGCCGGCGGTGAAAGGGTCAACCTCTTACAGTTCGTTCATTGCCATTACCGTCATGGCGAGTCGAAGATCCGGCCTGTCTTCAGAAGCTCACAAGCCATTCCACGGCAATCTCTCAAACCCCGACTCCTTCCATCACCGTCCTTAATTACTTATCTACAGTGCTGTCATCAGCGCAAGATGTGATGAATTGTCCAGCTATTTTCAGTGCAGCCGCAGTTCGGGCGTCATTTGATTAAAGCCTGGACATCTTCAAATTAAATTCTTTGCAAATCATTGTGTTTTCATGCATAGGAAGGACTGTGACTTTGTGTCATAAAGATGTGTTGTTAATCCATCAGACGTGAATGGAAAAGATGAAATATCGGCTGGAGAAGAGCCGGGCTGTGCGCATGGTGCCCTGTGGTGACAATATTTCAGAGTCTGTAACTGCTGAGAAAAGATTTAAAGTGGAGCGATTGCATGGACACGAGTGAGGACATACATGGGGGGCTGAAGTGTGACAACGGAGAAGGTCAATTCACTGCAGTCTAAACACAAAATGTCCAAAAATGTTTCCTATCCATTCACTAGAGAGCGGTGACATCACTGAGAACGCAGCCTATCCATTCACTAGAGAGCGGTGACATCACCGAGAACGCAGCCTATCCATTCACTAGGGACCGGTGACATCACTGAGAATGCAGCCTATCCATTCACTAGAGAGCAATGACATCACTGAGAATGCAGCCTATCCATTCACTAGGGACCGGTGACATCACTGAGAATGCAGCCTATCCATTCACTAGGTACCGGTGACGTCACTTAGAACGCAGCCTATCAATTCACTAGAGAGCGATGACATCTCTGAGAATGCAGCCTATCCATTCACTAGAGAGCGGTGAAATCACTGAGAATGCAGCCTATCCGTTCACTAGAGAGCGGTGACATCACTAGGAATGCAGACTATCCGTTCACTAGAGAGCAGTGACATCACTGAGAATGCAGCCTATCTATTCACTAGGGACCGGTGACATCACTGAGAATGCAGCCTATCCTTTCACTATAGTGCGATGACATCACGAGAAAGCAGCCTATCCGTTCACTAGAGAGCGGTGACATCACTGAGAATGCAGCCTATCCGTTCACTAGAGAGCAATGACATCACCGAGAATGCAGCCTATCCGTTCACTAGAGAGCGGTGACATCACTGAGAATGCAGCCTATCCTTTCACTAGAGAGCGGTGACATCACTGAGAATGCAGCCTATCCAATCACTAGAGAGCGATGACATCACTGAGAATGCAGCCTATCCGTTCACTAGAGAGCGGTGACATCACGGAGAATGCAGCCTATCCATTCACTAGAGAGCAATGACATCACTGAGAATGTAGCCTATCCATTCACTAGAGAGCAATGACATCACTGAGAATGCAGCCTATCTATTCACTAGAGAGCGGTGACATCACTGAGAATGCAGCCTATCCGTTCACTAGAGAGCGGTGACATCACTGAGAACGCAGCCTATCCATTCACTAGAGAGCGATGACATCACTGAGAACGCAGCCTATCCATTCAGTAGAGAGCGGTGACATCACCGAGAATGCAGCCTATCCAATCACTGGAGAGCGATGACATCACCGAGAACGCAGCCTATCCGTTCACTAGAGAGCGATGACATCACTGAGAAGACAGCCTATCCATTCAGTAGAGAGCGGTGACATCACTGAGAACGCAGCCTATCCATTCACTAGAGAGCGATGACATCACTGAGAACACAGCCTATCCATTCACTAGAGAGCGATGACATCACTGAGAACGCAGCCTATCCATTCACTAGAGAGTGATGACATCACTGAGAATGCAGCCTATCCATTCACTAGAGGATGGTCACATCACTGAGAATGCAACCTATCCATTCACTAGAGAGCGATGACATCACTGAGAACGCAGCCTATCCATTCACTAGAGAGCGGTGACATCACTGAGAATGCAGCCTATCCATTCACTAGAGAGCGGTGACATCACTGAGAACGCAGCCTATCCATTCACTAGAGAGCGGTGACATCACTGAGAATGCAGCCTATCCATTCACTAGAGAGCGATGACATCACTGAGAACGCAGCCTATCCATTCACTAGAGAGCGGTGACATCACCAAGAATGCAGTCTATCCATTCACTAGGGACCGGTGACATCACTGAGAATGCAGCCTATCCATTCACTAGGGACCGGTGACATCACTGAGAATGCAGCCTATCCATTCAGTAGAGAGCGGTGACATCACTGAGAATGCAGCCTATCCATTCACTAGGGACCGGTGACATCACTGAGAATGCAGCCTATCCATTCACTAGAGAGCGGTGACATCACTGAGATCGCAGCCTATCCATCCACTAGAGAGCGATGACATCACTGAGAATGCAGCCTATCCAATCACTAGAGAGCGGTGACATCACTGAGAATGCAGCCTATCCATTCACTAGGGACCGGTGACATCACTGAGAATGCAGCCTATCCATTCACTAGAGAGCAGTGACATCACTGAGAACGCAGCCTATCCATCCACTAGAGAGCGATGACATCACTGAGAATGCAGCCTATCCATTCACTAGGGACCGGTGACATCACTGAGAATGCAGCCTATCCATTCACTAGAGAGCGGTGACATCACTGAGAACGCAGCCTATCCATCCACTAGAGAGTCATGACATCACTGAGAATGCAGCCTATCCATTCGCTAGAGAGCGGTGACATCACCGAGAATGCAGCCTATCCATTCACTAGGGACCGGTGACATCACTGAGAATGCAGCCTATCCATTCACTAGAGAGCGGTGACATCACTGAGAACGCAGCCTATCCATCCACTAGGTACCGGTGACGTCACTTAGAACGCAGCCTATCCATTCACTAGAGAGCTGTGACCTCACTGAGAATGCAGCCTATCCATTCACTAGAGAGCTGTGACATCACTGAGAATGCAGCCTATCCATTCACTAGAGAGCGGTGACATCACTGAGAATGCAGCCTATCCATTCACTAGAGACCGGTGACATCACTGAGAATGCAGCCTATCCATCCACTAGAGAGCTGTGACCTCACTGAGAATGCAGCCTATCCATTCACTAGAGAGCGGTGACATCACTGAGAATGCAGCCTATCCATTCACTAGAGACCGGTGACATCACTGAGAATGCAGCCTATCCATCCACTAGGTACCGGTGACGTCACTTAGAACGCAGCCTATCCATTCACTAGAGAGCTGTGACCTCACTGAGAATGCAGCCTATCCATTCACTAGAGAGCGGTGACATCACTGAGAATGCAGCCTATCCGTTCACTAGAGAGCGGTGACATCACTAGGAATGCAGACTATCCGTTCACTAGAGAGCGGTGACATCACTGAGAATGCAGCCTATTTGTTCACTAGAGAGCGGTGACATCACTGAGAATGCAGCCTATCCATTCACTAGAGAGCGATGACATCACTGAGAATGCAGCCTATCCATTCAGTAGAGAGCGGTGACATCACCGAGAACGCAGCCTATCCAATCACTGGAGAGCGATGACATCACCGAGAACGCAGCCTATCCATTCACTAGAGAGCGATGACATCTCTGAGAAGGCAGCCTATCCGTTCACTAGAGACCGGTGACATCACTGAGAATGCAGCCTATCCATTCACTAGAGACTGGTGACATCACTGAGAATGTAGCCTATCCATTCACGAGAGACCGGTGACATCACTGAGAATGAAGCCTATCCGTTCACTAGAGAGCGGTGACATCACCGAGAACGCAGCCTATCCATTCACTAGAGAGCGATGACATCACTGAGAATGCAGCCTATCCATTCACTAGAGAGCGATGACATCACTGAGAATGCAGCCCATCCATTCACTAGAGAGCGGTGACCTCACTGAGAATGCAGCCTATCCATTCACTAGAGAGCGATGACATCACCGAGAATGCAGCCTATCCATTCACTGGAGACCAGTGACATCACCGAGAATGCAGCCTATCCATTCAGTAGAGAGCGGTGACATCACTGAGAATGCAGCCTATCCATTCACTAGAGAGCGGTGACATCACTGAGAATGCAGCCTATCCATTCACTAGAGAGCGGTGACATCACAGAGAATGCAGCCTATCCATTCGCTAGAGAGCGGTGACATCACTGAGAATGCAGCCTATCCATTCGCTAGAGAGCGGTGACATCACTGAGAATGCAGCCTATCCATTCACTAGAGACCGGTGACATCACTGAGAATGCAGCCTATCCGTTCACTAGAGACCGGTGACATCACTGAGAATGCAGCCTATCCGTTCACTAGAGAGCGTACATCACCGAGAACGCAGCCTATCCATTCACTAGAGAGCGATGACATCTCTGAGAAGGCAGCCTATCTGTTCAGTAGAGAGCGGTGACATCACTGAGAACGCAGCCTATCCATTCACTAGAGACCGGTGACATCACTGAGAATGCAGCCTATCCATTCACTAGGGACCGGTGACATCACTGAGAATGCAGCCTATCCATTCACTAGAGAGCGGTGACATCACTGAGAATGCAGCCTATCCATCCACTAGAGAGCGATGACATCACTGAGAATGCAGCCTATCCATTCACTAGAGAGCGATGACATCACTGAGAATGCAGCCTATCCAATCACTGGAGAGCGATGACATCACCGAGAACGCAGCCTATCCATTCACTAGAGATTGGTGACATCACTGAGAATGTAGCCTATCCGTTCACTAGAGAGCGGTGACCTGACTGAGAATGCAGCCTATCCATTCACTAGAGAGCGATGACATCACCGAGAATGCAGCCTATCCATTCACTGGAGACCAGTGACATCACCGAGAATGCAGCCTATCCATTCAGTAGAGAGCGGTGACATCACTGAGAATGCAGCCTATCAATTCACTAGAGAGCGGTGACATCACAGAGAATGCAGCCTATCCATTCGCTAGAGAGGGGTGACATCACTGAGAATGCAGCCTATCAATTCACTAGAGAGCGGTGACATCACAGAGAATGCAGCCTATCCATTCGCTAGAGAGGGGTGACATCACTGAGAATGCAGCCTATCCATTCGCTAGAGAGGGGTGACATCACTGAGAATGCAGCCTATCCATTCGCTAGAGAGCGGTGACATCACAGAGAATGCAGCCTATCCATTCACTAGAGAGCGGTGACATCACAGAGAATGCAGCCTATCCATTCGCTAGAGAGCGGTGACATCACAGAGAATGCAGCCTATCCAATCACAAGAGAGCGGTGACATCACTGAGAATGTAGCCTATCCATTCACTATAGAGCGATGACATCACTGAGAATGCAGCCCATCCATTCACTAGAGAGCGGTGACCTCACTGAGAATGCAGCCTATCCATTCACTGGAGACCAGTGACATCACCGAGAATGCAGCCTATCCATTCAGTAGAGAGCGGTGACATCACTGAGAATGCAGCCTATCCATTCACTAGAGAGCGGTGACATCACAGAGAATGCAGCCTATCCATTCGCTAGAGAGCGGTGACATCACAGAGAATGCAGCCTATCCATTCACTAGAGAGCGGTGACATCACAGAGAATGCAGCCTATCCATTCACTAGAGAGCGGTGACAACACTGAGAATGCAGCCTATCCATTCACTAGAGAGCGGTGACATCACTGAGAATGCAGCCTTTCCATTCGCTAGAGAGCGGTGACATCACAGAGAATGCAGCCTATCCAATCACTAGAGAGCGGTGACATCACTGAGAATGCAGCCTATCCATTCACTAGAGAGCAGTGACATCACTGAGAATGCAGCCTGTCCATTCACTAGAGAGCGGTGACATCACAGAGAATGCAGCCTATCCATTCACTAGAGAGCGGTGACATCACTGAGAATGCAGCCTATCCATTCACTAGAGAGCAATGACATCACCGAGAATGCAGCCTATCCGTTCACTAGAGAGCGGTGACATCACCGAGAATGCAGCCTATCCGTTCACTAGAGAGCGGTGACATCACTGAGAATGCAGCCTATCCATTCACTAGAGAGCGATGACATCACTGAGAATGCAGCCTATCCATTCAGTAGAGAGCGGTGACATCACCGAGAACGCAGCCTATCCAATCACTGGAGAGCGTACATCACCGAGAACGCAGCCTATCCATTCACTAGAGAGCGATGACATCTCTGAGAATGCAGCCTATCCGTTCACTAGAGAGCGATGACATCTCTGAGAATGCAGCCTATCTGTTCAGTAGAGAGCGGTGACATCACTGAGAACGCAGCCTATCCATTCACTAGAGACCGGTGACATCACTGAGAATGCAGCCTATCCATTCACTAGAGACCGGTGACATCACTGAGAATGTAGCCTATCCATTCACTAGAGACCGGTGACATCACTGAGAATGCAGCCTATCCATTCACTAGAGACTGGTGACATCACTGAGAATGTAGCCTATCCATTCACTAGAGACCGGTGACATCACTGAGAATGCAGCCTATCCGTTCACTAGAGAGCGGTGACATCACCGAGAACGCAGCCTATCCAATCACTAGAGAACGATGACATCACTGAGAATGCAGCCTATCCATTCACTAGAGAGCGGTGACATCACTGAGAATGTAGCCTATCCATTCACTAGAGACCGGTGACATCACTGAGAATGCAGCCTATCCATTCACTAGAGAGCAGTGACATCACTGAGAATGCAGCCTATCCATTCACTAGAGAGCAGTGACATCACTGAGAATGTAGCCTATCCGTTCACTAGAGAGCGATGACATCACCGAGAACGCAGCCTATCCATTCACTAGAGAGCGGTGACATCACCGAGAACGCAGCCTATCCCTCCACCAGGCTTTGGCAGAGAGCAGTGTCTGTATCAGGAAGCTCATACACAGGAGATGGATTGGAAGGTGTATGTGGCTTACAATCTGCCAATAATCGCCCAATCTTTCAGCCGACGATCTTTATAAGCGGACTGTAACCCATAATCCATTGCTGCAAGCTGCCATTTCTGGCATCACCCCAGCGGAGGACACATACAGAGGAAGGGACAGGTGACTAAGTGATCCACGGCCACGTCTCCACGTCTCTCCAGCCCGACAAGCTGCAAACAGCTGTAGCCATTCCGTTGCGCACTTAGCGCGCCCGTTAATTCCAGCAATGTCCTCTCCGAGTTTCGTTTTATTGACTGTAATGAGAAGTGTAATGAGGCTCCTGGCCGCTCTCCAGCTCTGCGCACGCAATTATCCATCAACCGCGCTCGCGAGCGACACCAGCGACATCTCCATATCCATACAAAGACCTCATAAACTGCACAACAACTTCCTAATCTCTGCAATCGCTCATTATCTCGTGTCTGGAATCGGCTCCACCTGTCAGCCGCAATTGGCTGCAAATGGTTGTTATGTGTGAGCAACGCCGGCCATTTATTAGAGGCGGGGCTTGTCCCGCGCTGACCTTGGCAAAGGACACGGAGAAAACTTCGAAATGTCAAAGACGAGTTCTAAGCGCTTCAAAGTGGAAACAAAAAATGTTCAATAGAAGATAAGAAAAAAAGAAAAGTAGAAAATGATTTTTTCTCATAGAATTCAAAACAGTTCAAACGTCTCAAAAGAGTCAGTCGGAGCGAATAGGTTCCATCAATAACCTTCAGTCATGGCACGGCTTAAAGGGCATACATACTCCATGTGGACGTGTAGATAGATATGACCCAATGATTCTGGACAGCTGGACAGACCCTTTCTCTAGAGCAGGGGCGGACTGACAACTCATGGGACCCCCGGGCCATAGGGGATCATGGGGCCCCTGTGTCCTCACCAACACCCAAAAAAGCCTATGAAAAAGCCAATTAAAGATACCTGGGGCATCTCATGGGGCCCCCTACTGACCCTGGGCCCTCGGGCAGTGCCCGAGTGTTCAAATGGTCAGTCCGCCCCTGGACAGGAGTCACTTTGGGTGGGGGGCCCATGGAACACAGCTCACTTTGGAGAGGTGGGGAGACCCCTGTCTCAGCTCCCCATATCCCTCTATGTGTAAGTCCCCCTGTGCCTGTTAGGGGTACAGGGTGATCTGCCCTAATATTGGGGGGGGGGGGGGCTTTGTCTCAGACTGTGTAGACATGTCTAGGAGATAGGTGGGGTGGGGGGGTTGTGTATTGTTTGGTGCCATGTGGCTGCATCCCATTGTTCTATTGTGTGTCTTGCTTGGGAGCAAACTATTATGGGATGTATGTGTTTATGTGTATTAGCTTAGTGGGGGGTGTCTCCAGCAGCCCTCCCCCCTGATGGGACTGTCTGCTGGTGTGAAGTTTGAATACCTGTGGGTCTCTTGTTATTATGCAGGGAGGGGGGATTGCCCCGTCCTGTGTCATTATGCAGGGAGGGGGGATTGTCCCGCCCTGTGTCATTATGCAGGGAGGGGGGGATTGCCCGTCCCTGTGTCATTATGCAGGGAGGGGGGATTGACCCGCCCTGTGTCATTATGCAGGGAGGGTGGATTGCCCCGCCCTGTGTCATTATGCAGGGAGGGGGGATTGCCCCGCCCTGTGTCATTATGCAGGGAGGGGGGATTGCCCCGCCCTGTGTCATTATGCAGGGAGGGGGGATTGCCCCGCCCTGTGTCATTATGCAGGGAGGGGGGTTGCCCCGCCCTGTGTCATTATGCAGGGAGGGGGATTGCCCCGCCCTGTGTCATTATGCAGGGAGGGGGGTTTGTCCCCTGAGTGTATATATCTTGTATCTTTAGTCTACCTCCTGGCTTACTTCAATACTGGTGTGGTCTAGTCCTGTATGGTCAGCGGTGGTGTCAGTGGTCGGTGTTCGGACATATTGGTGTTGTCTCCTCCTGTATGGTCTCTGTGGTGTCAGTGGTCGGTGTTCGGACAGATTGGTGTCGTCTAGTCCTGTATGGTCAGCGGTGGTGTCAGTGGTCGGTGTTCGGACAGATTGGTGTGGTCTAGTCCTGTATGGTCAGTGGTGGTGTCAGTGGTCGGTGTTCGGACAGATTGGTGTGGTCTAGTCCTGTATGGTCAGCGGTGGTGTCAGTGGTCGGTGTTCGGACATATTGGTGTTGTCTCCTCCTGTATGGTCAGCGGTGGTGTCAGTGGTCGGTGTTCGGACAGATTGGTGTTGTCTCCTCCTGTATGGTCAGCGGTGGTGTCAGTGGTCGGTGTTCGGACAGATTGGTGTGGTCTAGTCCTGTATGGTCAGCGGTGGTGTCAGTGGTCGGTGTACGGACAGATTGGTGTGGTCTAGTCCTGTATGGTCAGCGGTGGTGTCAGTGGTCGGTGTTCGGACAGATTGGTGTCGTCTAGTCCTGTATGGTCAGCGGTGGTGTCAGTGGTCGGTGTTCGGACAGATTGGTGTGGTCTAGTCCTGTATGGTCAGTGGTGGTGTCAGTGGTCGGTGTTCGGACAGATTGGTGTGGTCTAGTCCTGTATGGTCAGCGGTGGTGTCAGTGGTCGGTGTTCGGACATATTGGTGTTGTCTCCTCCTGTATGGTCAGCGGTGGTGTCAGTGGTCGGTGTTCGGACAGATTGGTGTTGTCTCCTCCTGTATGGTCAGCGGTGGTGTCAGTGGTCGGTGTTCGGACAGATTGGTGTGGTCTAGTCCTGTATGGTCTCTGTGGTGTCAGTGGTCGGTGTTCGGACAGATTGGTGTGGTCTAGTCCTGTATGGTCAGCGGTGGTGTCAGTGGTCGGTGTTCGGACAGATTGGTGTGGTCTAGTCCTGTATGGTCAGCGGTGGTGTCAGTGGTCGGTGTTCGGACGGGGAAGCGATATTCTAACGGAAGTACTCAAGTGCACTCTGGGGTCGGTTCCATTACAATTATTATGTATCGGGTATCACTGCTGGGCAGCTCCTTCTCTGATGCATAGGTGGTCCTCGCTCTGGGGGCCAATGTAGTCCTAAGCTTGCCCCTTTCCCATCTGGACCCCCTTCCAGGCTCCTGCTCTCCAGCCTCTCACTTCTCCATCTTCCACCCAAACTCTGATGCTGCTGATCAGCCTCTCTCACTCTTGGCTGTCTTGGCCCCTTGCCAAGCCTCCCGTCGGGGATTGTCCAGGATCCCTTGAGAGTGCAGACCAGCCACTCCTCATTCCCTCCCACTTCTTCTACAACCTTCTCCAAAATTCTAGAGCAGGAAGGAAGTTCCAGAGAGCTGGTCTGCAGAGCCTGTCAGTCCAGACCAAAATTTCAGCTCCGACTGACCATCTCCTTAGGCTGCAGCTCAACCTCTAACAATCTGACTCTAGCCCCCCCTGGCTATCTAAGAGGGGACTACAATGGACGCACACAGTCCTAAATTCTTTTAAAAAATATTTATTATTTTGAAATGTTGACAATAAAAACATTGCTGGCTTGTATCTCCCTTCTCTGCAACACCCATGAGGCCTCCAAACCAAGTTTGATTTATATGGATTCCTTTGTGGGTGAACACCTGAACCTTCACCTCATGGAGTGCCGTGACTACCACTGGAACAGCCTTATATTCTTCATATATTTGGCATCTGTTTACACAACTCAGCTTTTTTGTGTGTAAATACATCACTGGTCCATATAGTGAACGCGGTGTAGTCATTCCCCCTGAGGTCATCACAGAGGACAAGGGGGCGCTCTTTACGTCTGGAGGAAAAGAAATGTCATCTCCAAACACGGAAAGGTTTCTTCACAGTAAGAGCTGTGAGAATGTGGAATAGACTCCCTCCAGAGTTGGGTGTGGCCAGCTCAGTGGATTGCTGTAGGAAAGTCCTGGATTCTTTCTTGGATACACAGAATATAACTGGTCCGGGGAGAGGGGATATAGTGAATGCGGGGTCCGGGGAGAGCGGATATAGTGAATGCGGGGTCCGGGGAGAGCGGATATAGTGAATGCGGGGTCCGGGGAGAGCGGATATAGTGAATGCGGGGTCCGGGGAGAGCGGATATAGTGAATGCGGGGTCCGAGGAGAGCGGATACAGTGAATGCGGGGTCCGGGGAGAGCGGATATAGCGAATGCGGGGTCCGGGGAGAGCGGATATAGCGAATGCGGGGTCCGGGGAGAGCGGATATAGTGAATGCGGGGTCCGGGGAGAGCGGATATAGTGAATGCGGGGTCCGGGGAGAGCGGATATAGTGAATGCGGGGTCCGGGGAGAGCGGATATAGTGAATGCGGGGTCCGGGGAGAGCGGATATAGTGAATGCGGGGTCCGGGGAGAGCGGATATAGTGAATGCGGGGTCCGGGGAGAGCGGATATAGTGAATGCGGGGTCCGGGGAGAGCGGATGTAGTGAATGCGGGGTCCGGGGAGAGCGGATATAGTGAATGCGGGGTCCGGGGAGAGCGGATATAGTGAATGCGGGGTCCGGGGAGAGCGGATGTAGAGAATGCGGGGTCCGGGGAGAGCGGATATAGTGAATGCGTGGTCCGGGGAGAGCAGATATAGGGAATGCGGGGTCCGTGGAGAGCGGATATAGTGAATGCGGGGTCCGGGGAGAGCGGATATAGTGAATGCGGGGTCCGGGAGAGCGGATATAGTGAATGCGGGGTCCGGGGAGAGCGGATATAGTGAATGCGGGGTCCGGGAGAGCGGATATAGTGAATGCGGGGTCCGGGAGAGCGGATATAGTGAATGCGGGGTTCGGGGAGAGCGGATATAGTGAATGCGGGGTCCGGGGAGAGGATATATAGTGAATGCGGGGTCCGGGGAGAGCGGATATAGTGAATGCGGGGTCCGAGGAGAGCAGATATAGTGAATGCGGGGTCCGGGAAGAGCGGATATAGTGAATGCGGGGTCCGGGGAGAGCGGATATAGGGAATGCGGGGTCCGGGGAGAGCGGATATAGTGAATGCAGGGTCCGAGGAGAGCGGATATAGTGAATGCGCTCTCCCTGGACCCCGCATTCACTATATCCGCTCTCCCCGGACCCCGCATTCACTATGTCCGCTCTCCCCGGACCCCGCATTCACTATGTCCGCTCTCCCCGGACCCCGCATTCACTATGTCCGCTCTCCCCATATAATTATACGAGTTCCCTGCTTTCAGAAAATATATAATATTAGGGGGTTTAAGTCAATTTGTTATGGAACAAAATAGCATTTATTCAAAGAACAAACAAACAGAAGGCTCCAGCAGTGAAGGGTTCGGAGCCCCTCTCAGGGTGTAGCTGGCCGAGGTGCGGAGACGAGACGATGAGGTTATGTTTTGGCGCGGGGGCAGCAGATACAGACAGCCGTCCGCTGAATTCCTTCCTGTGAAAGCCGCGCTCTGCATGAAATTCCCATCAAATTATTGCGACTTCGAATGTGCCGACCGAAAATAAAGTGGATTTGATAATAATTCCAAAATGAAAAATGATGTCTTTGACTGAACGGTTATTTCTCATCGCTCACCCGGCTCGTTCATCAGGCCGACCTTTCAAGAGGGAAAGTTTTCAGAGAAAGTTGGATAATGGGGGGAGATGTGACGCTTATTTCAGTAATTCATCGCTGGAGAGCGGGAAGACGGATTGAAATGCATCACAAAGGCATCGGATTCACAGAGGAAGAAAACAATGGATTCGGATATTGTGCTGAGACGGGCGGGCGAGCAGGCGAGGGGAGCGGGCGAGGGGAGCGGGTGAGGGGAGCAGGCAAGGGGAGCGAGCTGGTGAGCGGGCGAGGGGAGCGGGCGGGCGAGGGGAGCGGCAGGCGAGGGGAGCGGGCGAGGGGAGCGGGCGAGGGGAGCGGGCGGGCAAGGGGAGAGGCTGGGCGAGGGGAGCGGGCGGGCGAGCAGGTGAGGGGAGCAGGCGAGGGTAGCGGGCGAGGGGAGCGGGTGGGCGAGAAGGCGAGGGGAGCGGGCAAGGGGAGCAGGCGAGCGAGCAAGCGAGAGGAGCGGGCAAGGGGAGCGGGCGGGCGAGCGGGCAAGGGGAGCGGGCGAGGGGAGCAGGCGGGTGAGGGGGAGCGGGCAGGCGAGGGGAGCGGGCGAAGGGAGCGGGCGGGTGAGGGGAGAGGCCGGGCAAGGGGAGCGGTCGAGGGGAGCGGGCGGGCGAGCAGGTGAGGGGAGCAGGCGAGAGTAGCGGGCGAGGGGAGCAGGCGGGCGAGCAAGCAAGGGGAGCGGAAAGGGGAGCGGGCGGATGAGCGGGCAAGGGGAGCAGGCGGGTGAGGAGAGCGGGTGAGGATAGCAGGCGGGCAAGGGGAGCGGGCGGGCGAGGGGAGCGGGCGGGCGAGCGGGCAAGGGGAGCGGGCGAAGGGAGCAGGAGGACGGGCGAGGCGAAGCTTGATGAATAAGAGATCAAAGGAAATACATTTATAACATTTATTAGACATTTGTGTTGGTACTCGGAGGGGCACGGAGCTCTGCCTTCGGGTTTTAGTGGTGCCCCTTCCCAGTGGTGTAGCTTGGGCTGCAGCACACGAGGTGAGTATAGCGCCCCCTGAACCATGGACTGTGTGCGTTCCCTGGGTCCTTCCACCTGAATATCCACTCAAGGGCCATTTTACTAGGTCCACCTGTTCCATGGCTTGGTGACACAAATGGATAATCAGCCAATCACATGGCAGCAGCTCAATGCATTTAGGCATCTAGACGTGGAGAAGACGACTTGCTGAAGTTCAAATCGAGCATCAGAATGGGGAAGAAAGGGGATTTAAGTGACTTTGAACATGGCATGGTTGATGGTGCCAGGTGGGCTGGTCTGAGTATTTCAAAAACTGCTGATCTCCTGGGATTTTCCCGCACAACCATCTCTAGGGTTTACAGAGAATGGTCCAAAAACGAGAAAATCTCCAGTGAGTGGCAGTTGTGTGGAGGAAAATGCCTTGTTGGTGTCAGAGGTCAGAGGAGAATGGGCAGACTGGTTCCAGATGATAGAAAGGCGACAGTAACTCCAATAACCCCTCGTTACACCCAAGGTATGCAGAATACCATCTCTGAACGCACAACACGTCCAACCTTGAAGCAGATGGGCTACAGCAGCAGAAGACCACACCGGGTGCCACTCCTGTCAGCTAAGAACAGGAAACGGAGGCTTCATTGGACAATAGAAGATTGGAAAAATGTTGCCAGATCTGATGAGTCTGGATTTCAGCTGCAACATTCAGATGGTTGGGTTAGAATTTGGCGTAAACATGAAAGCATGGATCCATCCTGCCTTGTATCAATGGTTCAGGTTGGTGGTGGTGGTGTCATGGTGTGGGGGATCCATCCTGCCTTGTATCAATGGTTCAGGCTGGTGGTGGTGGTGTCATGATGTGGTGGATCCATCCTGCCTTGTATCCACATGTGACGGGAGTGACTTTTGGGGGTGGGGGACCCCTGTCTCAGCTCCCCATGTTCCCATTATGTGTGAGTCACCCTGTGCCTGTTAGGGGTGCAGGGTGATCTGTCATAGTATTGTGTGGACATGTATAGGTGGGGTGGGGGGTTGTTCGTTGTTCACTGCCATGTGGTGTATCCCATTGTTCTATTGTGTGTCTTGCTTTGGTGGGGGGTGTTTCTGGCAGCCCTTCCCCTTGATGGGACGGCCTGCTGATGTGTTTCCTGTTCCTGCTTGTATTGCCCCACCCTGTGTATATATCTTGTGTTTGTGTTAAAATAAAGCAGTTTTTACTTCTTGTCTTAAGAAGTCTGGTGCTGTCTCGTTCTCTGTGGTCAGCGGTGGTGTCCGTGGATCTGTGTTCGGACAGGGAAGCAGGAGTCTAACGGAAATACCCTAGTGCAGTCGGGGTCCGGTTCCATTACAACACGGTTCAGGCTGGTGGTGTCATGGTGTGGGGGGATCCATCCTGTCTTGTATCAATGGTTCAGGCTGGTGGTGGTGTCATGGTGTGGTGGATCCATCCTGCCTTGTATCAGCGGTTCAGGCTGGTGGTGGTGGTGTCATGGTGTGGTGGATCCATCCTGCCTTGTATCAGCGGTTCAGGATGGTGGTGGTGTCATGATGTGGGGGAGATTTTCTTGGCGCTAGCAAGGTGACCCTAATAAAGTGGCCGGTGAGTGTACAATACATATATATGATACATCAATAGTCCCCAACCTCCCCGATACCAGGAACTGACCTTGTGGAAGACAACCCCTCCATGGACCGGTCACCTCATGGGGATATTGCAGCTTGTCACCAGAACTCAGCTCAGTATGATGGCCCCCAGGACATGGTGGTCTGTCTCTCCTATAGACCGTAGACCCCCCCCCCTTTTGCCTTCTTCTCCCTCTGCCCCTCATCTCTCTTCCTCTTCTTCCCAGATGTTGCCAACTTCACCACAGAGAGAGCAGGGAGTAGTGGTTCTAGGAGACGAGGAGAGGACACCCTCTGGTAGTTGGAGGGTGGAAGTGTAGGTTGTGCTGCTTCACTCGTTGTCCTCCTTCCACCCCCCACCATGCATCCCAGCCCCCAACAGGCAAGGGATCAGCACTGATCCAAAACCCAGAGGTTGGGAACCTCTGTGATAAAATCTGCTCCTTACCTGAGTTCCCCTGTGTGCTTGAATTTCTCATCCACTCCTTGCACCCCCTACTCTATACCCGCACCCCCTCATTGTGGATCCACACTCCCTTTATCCCCTCATTGTGCCCCCAAGTCCATACACCCTCCCATTGTGCACCCCCGATGACAGAACCAGAACAGAACGGCATTCCGAATCATCTCCCAGCTCTTATCACCCGGAATCCTTACTTATTTTGCACCCTAAGAATTTTGCACCCAGGGCAACCCCCCTGTGGCCCCACTCATGCTACACCACTGCCCCTGTCACTGTCTTTGGCCTCGAACAACAGATGGGCAGTGATCACTCTTTTGGCCAACCAGAATTTATATGCAAATCTTGACTTTTCTGAAGTCCAAGAGATGGATACTCCAATACCCCTTTGATGGGGCGGGGTCTGGCTGCAGACTGGAGCTCCAATCTCGAAAGGAAACATGGAACCTCCAAGTTCTAGGCAGACGGTCAGCATTAGTTGCTGCGCTAAACGGCACAAAGACGGTCTTCTCCACAGATTGGACCTTCTCAGGCCCGTTACCTGGGATGTCCTCACCATCAAACACCAGCTGATTCCCCGCATTGGAGACTCCATGGACCGGATCACCCTCAGCATGCCTCCTGAGAAGGCATAGAGCTGCTTACCTCACCCTGGGGGGGGCAGGGGGTCAGAACTGGGGGTCAAGGGGTCAGAAATGGGGGTCAAGGGGTCAGAAATGGGGGTCTCCTCCTCCACCTCCATCTTTGCCATCCTTACAAACCTTCTGTCATTACAAAACTTCTCCTTGAAAGGCCCATCTCTCCCTTCCATCCTGGCCACAATGGTTTCCTGATGTTCTACCAGGACTTTAGCCAGCTGATGGATCCCCGGTTCCGGCTATACACGCTCTCACGCTGATCCACGGATCCCCGGTTCCGGCTATACACGCTCTCACGCTGATCCACGGATCCCCGGTTCCGGCTATACACGCTCTCACGCTGATCCACGGATCCCCGGTTCCGGCTATACACGCTCTCACGCTGATCCGCGGATCCCCGGTTCCGGCTATACACTCTCTCACGCTGATCCACGGATCCCCGGTTCCGGCTATACACGCTCTCACGCTGATCCGCGGATCCCCGGTTCCGGCTATACACGCTCTCACGCTGATCCTCGGATCCCCGGTTCCGGCTATACACGCTTTCACGCTGATCCGCGGATCCCCGGTTCCGGCTATACACGCTCTCACGCTGATCCGCGGATCCCCGGTTCCGGCTATACACGCTCTCACGCTGATCCACGGATCCCCGGTTCCGGCTATACACGCTCTCACGCTGATCCACGGATCCCCGGTTCCGGCTATACACGCTCTCACGCTGATCCACGGATCCCCGGTTCCGGCTATACACGCTCTCACGCTGATCCACGGATCCCCGGTTCCGGCTATACACGCTCTCACGCTGATCCACGGATCCCCGGTTCCGGCTATACACGCTTTCACGCTGATCCACGGATCCCCGGTTCCGGCTATACACGCTCTCACGCTGATCCACGGATCCCAGGTTCCGGCTATACACGCTCTCACGCTGATCCACGGATCCCCGGATCCCCGGTTCCGGCTATACACGCTCTCACGCTGATCCACGGATCCCCGGTTCCGGCTATACACGCTCTCACGCTGATCCACGGATCCCCGGTTCCGGCTATACACGCTCTCACGCTGATCCGCGGATCCCCGGTTCCGGCTATACACTCTCTCACGCTGATCCACGGATCCCCGGTTCCGGCTATACACGCTCTCACGCTGATCCGCGGATCCCCGGTTCCGGCTATACACGCTCTCACGCTGATCCTCGGATCCCCGGTTCCGGCTATACACGCTTTCACGCTGATCCGCGGATCCCCGGTTCCGGCTATACACGCTCTCACGCTGATCCGCGGATCCCCGGTTCCGGCTATACACGCTCTCACGCTGATCCACGGATCCCCGGTTCCGGCTATACACGCTCTCACGCTGATCCACGGATCCCCGGTTCCGGCTATACACGCTCTCACGCTGATCCACGGATCCCCGGTTCCGGCTATACACGCTCTCACGCTGATCCACGGATCCCCGGTTCCGGCTATACACGCTCTCACGCTGATCCACGGATCCCCGGTTCCGGCTATACACGCTTTCACGCTGATCCACGGATCCCCGGTTCCGGCTATACACGCTCTCACGCTGATCCACGGATCCCAGGTTCCGGCTATACACGCTCTCACGCTGATCCACGGATCCCCGGATCCCCGGTTCCGGCTATACACGCTCTCACGCTGATCCACGGATCCCCGGTTCCGGCTATACACGCTCTCACGCTGATCCACGGATCCCCGGTTCCGGCTATACACGCTCTCACGCTGATCCACGGATCCCCGGTTCCGGCTATACACGCTCTCACGGTGATCCACGGATCCCCGGTTCCGGCTATACACGCTCTCACGCTGATCCACGGATCCCCGGTTCCGGCTATACACGCTTTCACACTGATCCCCGGTTCCGGCCACCACTCTCTCCCGGATGGACTCCGCCCCTTCATCCTCCCCCGGAGCAGATAGATCACCAACCCGGCTTGTACTGAGGCAGGAATGTCACCCGTCAGCCAATGGATGGCTGCGATCTCCCAGCAGGAGAAGACCCGCTGACCTCCATGGCTTCCCCAGGAAGGAGACAGAAGGCCTGGAAAAGATTTCACCACCTTCCCCTCACACAGGAGCACCTGACACCAGGAGAAACTCCTCCTTCCTGACACCAATGATGGGGCACTATTCCTCCCACTGACACCAATGATGGGGCACTATTCCTCCCACTGACACCAATGATGGGGCACTATTCCTCCCACTGACACCAATGATGGGGCACTATTCCTCCCACTGACACCAATGATGGGACACTATTCCTCCCACTGACACCAATGATGGGGCACTATTCCTCCCACTGACACCAATGATGGGACACTATTCGTCCTCCCACTGACACCAATGATGGGGCACTATTCCTCCCACTGACACCAATGATGGGGCACTATTCGTCCTCCTACTGACCACAGGTGTTATATAATTTTTACCCCCCCCGCTGATTCTGTGGCATTTTCTACTCCAACTGGCCACATTCGGCCCCCCTAATATCTGATGGACAGTAAAGTGGCCCTTTATTTGGAATGTTTGGGGGCCCCAGTCCTGGACCTGAACGTTCAGTTATCCCTTACAGCAGAGATGGAGCCGCACTGCATGCTGGGACTTTGTATTATTGAACGCAGATCTCGGCTGATTTGTGTCTTCTTTATTTCCCCGGAGTTCAGCCTGAATGTGTCACTCGGAATTCTCGGTGTCACCACCCAGCTGAACATTCTGCTTCATCGATGATAATAATCCGAGGAATGAATGAGAACACGCAATCCGAACGTTTTCTGACCTCGTCATCATCCGCCAATCACCTTCCCACCGCGCCTCGTCATCATCCGCCAATCACCTTCCCACCGCGCCGAGCGCCTCGTCATCATCCGCCAATCATCTTCCCACCGCGCCTCGCGCCTCGTCATCATCCGCCAATCACCTTCCCACCGCGCCTCGCGCCTCGTCATCATCCGCCAATCACCTTCCCACCGCGCCTTGCGCCTCGTCATCATCCGCCAATCACCTTCCCACCGCTCCTCGCGCCTCGTCATCATCCGCCAATCACCTTCCCACCGCGCCTCGCGCCTCGTCATCATCCGCCAATCATCTTCCCACCGCGCCGAGCGCCTCGTCATCATCCGCCAATCACCTTCCCACCGCGCCTCGCGCCTCGTCATCATCCGCCAATCACCTTCCCACCGCGCCGAGCGCCTCGTCATCATCCGCCAATCACCTTCCCACCGCGCCGAGCGCCTCGTCATCATCCGCCAATCACCTTCCCACCGCGCCGAGCGCCTCGTCATCATCCGCCAATCACCTTCCCACCGCGCCGAGCGCCTCGTCATCATCCGCCAATCACCTTCCCACCGCGCCTCGTGCCTCGTCATCATCCGCCAATCACCTTCCCACCGCGCCTCGCGCCTCGTCATCATCCGCCAATCACCTTCCCACCGCGCCTCGCGCCTCGTCATCATCCGCCAATCACCTTCCCACCGCGCCTCGCGCCTCGTCATCATCCGCCAATCACCTCCCTCCTGATGGGACTGTCTGCTGGTGTCTCTCTTGTTACTAAATGTAGATTGCCCCGCCCTGTGTCATTATGCAGGGAGGGGGGATTGTCCCGCCCTGTGTCATTATGCAGGGAGGGGGGATTGCCCCGCCCTGTGTCATTATGCAGGGAGGGGGGATTGTCCCGCCCTGTGTCTTTATGCAGGGAGGGGGGATTGTCCCGCCCTGTGTCATTATGCAGGGAGGGGGGATTGTCCCGCCCTGTGTCATTATGCAGGGAGGGGGGATTGTCCCGCCCTGTGTCGTTATGCAGGGAGGGGGGATTGTCCTGCCCTGTGTCGTTATGCAGGGAGGGGGGATTGTCCTGCCCTGTGTCGTTATGCAGGAAGGGGGGATTGCCCCGCCCCGTGTCATTATGCAGGGAGGGGGGATTGCCCCGCCCGTGTCATTATGCAGGGAGGGGGGATTGCCCCACCCCGTGTCATTATGCAGGGAGGGGGGATTGCCCCGCCCCGTGACATTATGCAGGGAGGGGGGATTGCCCCGCCCCATGTCATTATGCAGGGAGGGGGGATTGCCCCGCCCCGTGACATTATGCAGGGAGGGGGGATTGCCCCGTGTCATTATGCAGGGAGGGGGGATTGTCCCGCCCCGTGTCATTATGCAGGGAGGGGGGATTGCCCCGCCCCGTGTCATTATGCAGGGAGGGGGGATTGCCCCGCCCCGTGTCATTATGCAGGGAGGGGGGATTGTCCCCTGAGTGTATATATCTTGTATCTGTGTTCAAATAAACTAGTCTACCTCCTGGTTTACTCCAAGTCTGGTGTCGTCTAGTCCTGGATGGTCTCTGTGGTGTCAGTGGTCGGTGTTCGGACAGATTGGTGTCGTCTAGTCTTGTATGGTCTCTGTGGTGTCAGTGGTCGGTGTTCAGACAGATTGGTGTCGTCTAGTCCTGTATGGTCAGCGGTGGTGTCAGTGGTCGGTGTTCGGACAGATTGGTGTCGTCTAGTCCTGTATGGTCAGCGGTGGTGTCGGTGGTCGGTGTTCGGACGGGAAAGCGGTATTCTAACGGAAGTACTCAAGTACAGTCTGGGGTCGGTTCCGTTACAATATGTGACTACTGCAGACTGTCCACTAAATCTGATTGAATGTGTAACGTCAAAGTGACTCCGGAGTGCATGTCAATGTGATGTGACCGTTATGCTGTGTCCTGAATTTCATCAGGAAAATGACTTTGTGTGGACATTCCTTCTTTGGGTATATAAAGGTCTATGGTCATGAATGTCTTGTAGAGGCCTCTGGCATGGTGTGGGGCACAACCAAGAGACAGAAGAAGGCTCCACCCAAAAGACAGAAGAGGGTCCCACCCAAGACACAGAAGAGGTCTCCACCCAGGAGACAAAAGAGGTCTCCACCCAGGAGAGAGAAGAGGACTCCATTCAGCTGCAAGAAGAGGGCTCCACCCAGGAGACGAAGGAGGGCCCAGGAGACAGAAGAGGGATCCATCCAGGAGACAGAAGAGGGACCCATCCAGGAGACAGAAGAGGGACCCATCCAGGAGACAGAAGAGGGACCCATCCAGGAGACAGAAGAGGGACCCATCCAGGAGACAGAAGAGGGCTCTAGCTAGGAGACAGAGGAAGGCTCCACTCATTAGACAGAAGAGGAATCCATCCAAGAGACAGAAGAGGAATCCATCCAAGAGACAGAAGAGGAATCCATCCAGGAGACAGAAGAGGGCTCCAAGCAAAAGACAGAAGAGGAATCCATCCAGGAGACAGAAGAGGGCTCCAACCAGGAGACAGAAGAGGGCTCCATCCAGGAGACAGAAGAGGGCTCCATCCAGGAGACAGAAGAGGGCTCCATCCAGGAGACAGAAGAGGGCTCCAACCAGGAGACAGAAGAGGGCTCCATCCAGGAGACAGAAGAGGCCTCCATCCAGGAGACAGAAGAGGGCTCCATCCAGGAGACAGAAGAGGGCTCCATCCAGGAGACAGAAGAGGGCTCCATCCAGGAGACAGAAGAGGGCTCCATCCAGGAGAGAGAAGAGGGCTCCCTCCAGGAGAGAGAAGAGGGCTCCCTCCAGGAGACAGAAGAGGGCTCCATCCAGGAGACAGAAGAGGGCTCCATCCAGGAGACAGAAGAGGGCTCCACCCAGGAGACAGAAGAGGGCTCCACCCAGGAGACAGAAGAGGGCTCCACTCAGGAGACAAAAAAGGGCTCCACCCACATGACAGAAGAGGGCTCCAACAAGAGGACAGAAGAGAGCTTCAAACAAGAGAAGTGGGCAAGGAAGCCCTAACGAGAAGACTTTGAAGAGTTGACTGCATCCTTGGAAGCGCAACATTTGAACTAATTCCATTCTACACATATGTATATGATTGGCTATCATGGATCCCTGAGAAGTCTGTGGGATGGGTTCCCTGTGACATCACCACCCATACTTGGCATTAGGAGAACCAGTAGGATGACTTCCATCAGTGCACAATCTCAGAAGTGTGTTGCTTCATGGTGCAGTCTTGTTCCTGTATTGACTCTATTCAGACCTCTCTGATTGGCTGGGGAATTGCGTGTTCTTTTGTCCTCTCCTATTACACTGTTGCTGGGGATCCCCATGGCACCGCACTGCATCCTTCTGCAAGGTCCTAATACGATATCAGAGTTTCTAAAGGACACTTAAGTCACACAGCGACCTTGACGGCGACCCCAGAGATGTGCTGTATACATAAGAGCCAATCCCGCTTGGACCGCGCCCATCCGATTGTACTACAATGGCAACGCCGCAAACCGCAGGTAATTACCAAAAGTTCTTCAGACCTCTCGATTGCCCAAAGTCAACAAAGCGCAGGCGCCATCTGAGTCAACATTTATCTCCCGTGACATCTTTATGCAAAATTTCCAAAAATAATTAGCAGGCAAATTGAAGAGATATCTGAGAACGCGATTGCGAATCTCTAATCGCGAACGCGGTGACCTTGAGCAACAGGAAACAAGCTTTCATCTACATGCAAAATATCAGTTCCATTCCTCCCAGTTATTTGAGTTGTGAATAGATTAACAACAAGGGCAGATAAGAGGGGGAGAGAGGGGGAGAGACGGGGAGAGACGGGGAGAGACACGAGGGAGAGAGACGGGGAGAGACGGGGAGAGAGACGGAGAGAGGCGGGGAGAGACGGGGAGAGAGACGGGGAGAGACGGGGAGAGAGACGAGGGAGAGAGACGGGGAGAGATGGGGAGAGACGGGGAGAGAGACGGAGAGAGGCGGGGAGAGACGGGGAGAGAGACGGGGAGAGACGGGGAGAGAGACGGGGAGAGAGACGGGGAGAGACGGGGAGAGAGACGGAGAGAGGCGGGGAGAGAGACGAGGGAGAGACGGGGAGAAACGGGGAGAGAGACGGGGAGAGAGACGGGGAGAGACACGAGGGAGAGACGGGGAGAGACGGGGAGAGAGACGGGGAGAGAGACGGGGAGAGAGACGGGGAGAGACGGGGAGAGAGACGGGGAGAGACGGGGAGAGACACGAGGGAGAGACGGGGAGAGAGACGGGGAGAGAGACGGGGAGAGACGGGGAGAGAGACGGAGAGAGGCGGGGAGAGAGACGAGGGAGAGACGGGGAGAGAGACGGGGAGAGAGACGAGGGAGAGACGGGAAGAGAGACGGGGAGAGACGGGGAGAGAGACGGGGAGAGAGATGGGGAGAGAGACGAGGGAGAGACGGGGAGAGAGACGAGGGAGAGACGGGAAGAGAGACGGGGAGAGACGGGGAGAGAGACGGGGAGAGAGACGGGGAGAGAGACGAGGGAGAGACGGGAAGAGAGACGGGGAGAGACGGGGAGAGAGACGGGGAGAGAGACGAGGGAGAGATGGGGAGAGACGGGGAGAGAGACGAGGGAGAGACGGGAAGAGAGACGGGGAGAGACGGGAAGAGAGACGGGGAGAGAGACGGGGAGAGAGACGAGGGAGAGACGGGAAGAGAGACGGGGAGAGACGGGGAGAGAGACGAGGGAGAGATGGGGAGAGACAGGGAGAGAGACGAGGGAGAGACGGGGAGAGACGGGGAGAGAGACGGGGAGAGATGGGGAGAGACGAGGAGAGAGACGAGGGAGAGACGGGAAGAGAGACGGGGAGAGACAGGGAGAGAGACGGGGAGAGAGACGGGGAGAGAGACGAGGGAGAGATGGGGAGAGACGGGGAGAGAGACGAGGGAGAGACGGGGAGAGACGGGGAGAGAGACGAGGGAGAGACGGGGAGAGACGGGGAGAGAGACGGGGAGAGACGGGGAGAGAGACGGGGAGAGAGACGGGGAGAGAGACGAGGGAGAGACGGGGAGAGACGGAGAGAGGCGGGGAGAGATGGGGAGAGAGACAGGGAGAGACGGGGAGAGAGGCGGGGAGAGAGACGGGGAGAGAGACGGGGAGAGACGGGGAGAGAGACGAGGGAGAGACGGGGAGAGACGGGGAGAGACGCGAGAGAGACAGGGAGAGACGGGGAGAGAGACGGGGAGAGAGACGAGGAGAGAGACGGGGAAAGAGACGGGGGAGAGACGGGGAGAGAGACGGGGAGAGAGACGAGGAGAGAGACGAGGGAGAGACGGGGAGAGACGGGGAGAGAGGCGAGGAGAGAGACGGGGAGAGAGACGGTGGAGAGATGGGGAGAGAGACGGGGAGAGACGGGGAGAGAGACGGAGAGAGGCGGGGAGAGAGACGGGGAGAGACGGGGAGAGAGACGGAGAGAGACGGGGAGAGACGGGGAGAGACGGGGAGAGAGACGGAGAGAGAGACGGAGAGAGGCGGGGAGAGAGACGGGGAGAGACGCGAGAGAGACAGGGAGAGGCGGGGAGAGAGACAGGGAGAGATGGGGAGAGAGGCGGGGAGAGAGACGGGGAGAGATGGGAGAGAGACGGGGAGAGAGACGGAGAGAGGCGGGGAGAGAGACAGGGAGAGAGACGGGGAGAGAGACGGGGAGAGAGACGGGGAGAGAGATGGGGAGAGAGGCGAGAGAGACGGAGAGAGACGGGGAGAGAGACGGGAGAGAGGCGGGAGAGACGGGGAGAGAGACAGAGAGACTGAGAGAGACGGGGAGAGACTGAGAGAGACGGGGAGAGACGGGAGAGAGACGGGAAAGAGACAGGGAGAGAGACGGGGAGAGACAGAGAGAGACGGAGAGAAACGGGGAGAGAGATGGAGAGACTGAGAGAGACGGGGAGAGACTGAGAGAGACGGGGAGAGAGGGAGAGAGACGGGGAGAGAGGCGGGAGAGACGGGGAGAGAGACTGAGAGAGACGGGGAGAGACTGAGAGAGACGGGGAGAGACGGGGAGAGAGACGGGGAGAGGGGGAGAGAGACGGGGAGAGAGACGGGGAGAGAGACGGAGAGACGGGGAGAGAGACGGGGAGAGACGGGGAGAGAGACGGAGAGAGAGACGGGGAGAGAGACGGGGGGAGAGACGGGGAGAGAGATGGGGAGAGAGATGGGGAGAGAGACGGGGAGAGACGGGGAGAGAGATGGGGAGAGACGGGGAGAGGCGGGAGAGAGGCGGGGAAAGATGTGGAGAGAGACGGGGAGAGAGACGGGGAGAGAGATGTGGAGACAGGGAGAGAGACGAGGAGAGAGATGGGGAGAGACGGGAGAGAGACGGAGAGAGAGACAGAGGGACTGAGAGAGATGGGGGGAGAGACGGGGAGAGAGACGGGGAGAGAGACAGAGAGAGACGGGAAGAGAGACGGGGAGAGAGACGGGAGAGAGACAGAGAGAGAGACGGGGAGAGAGATGGGGAGAGACAGGGAGAGAGACGGGGAGAGAGGCGAGAGAGACAGAGAGACTGAGAGAGACGGGGAGAGAGACGGAGAGAGATGGGGAGAGAGACGGGAGAGAGGCGGGAGAGAGACGGGGAGAGAGACGGAGAGAGAGACGGAGAGAGACTGAGAGAGACGGGGAGAGACGGGGAGAGACGGGGAGAGACGAGGAGAGAGACGGAGAGAGACGGGGAGAGAGACAGAGAGACTGAGAGAGACGGGGAGAGACAGAGAGACGGGGAGAGACACAGGGAGAGAGACAGAGAGACTGAGAGAGACAGGGAGAAACGGGGAGAGAGGCGGGAGAGACGGGGAGAGAGATGGGAGAGAGACGTAGAGAGACGGGGAGAGAGACAAGGAGAGAGACGAGGGGAGAGATGGGAGAGAGACGGGGAGAGAGGTGGGGAGAGAGGCGGGGAGAGAGGCGGGAGAGAGGCGGGGAGAGACGGGGAGAGAGGCGGGGAGAGAGGCGGGAAGAGAGACGGGAGAGAGACGGGGAGAGAGATGGGGAGAGACGCGGGAGAGAGACAGGGAGAGACGGGGAGAGAGACAGAGAGACGGGGAGAGGCGGGAGAGAGGCGGGAGAGAGGCGGGGAAAGACGTGGAGAGAGACGGGGAGAGAGACGGGAAGAGAGATGTGGAGACAGGGAGAGAGACGAGGAGAGAGATGGGGAGAGACGGAGAGAGACAGAGGGACTGAGAGAGATGGGGGGAGAGACGGGGAGAGAGACAGAGAGAGACGGGAAGAGAGATGGGGAGAGAGACGGGAGAGAGACAGAGAGAGAGACGGGGAGAGACACGGGGAAAGACGGGGAGAGACGATGTAATGAACCACCTGGCAGTACCTCTAGCAATCTATGGAATAGGATTCCCCAGAGCACGGAGTCTAAGTTCCAGTCTGCTTGTTCACCAGGGCCCCTGATGGTGGGGATGGACTTGGAGCAGACTGAGACCAGGTCGCGGCCCCTGAGTACACCCACCCGTGGTAGAGGGATCCGCCAGAGGTATCTGCAGGATGAGAGCCTGATGTGAAGGAGCGGATGGCCCTGGGCAGGACGGATGGATGGCTGAGCAGAAGCGTGGTCAGACAGGCCGAGTCGGTAACCGTGGGGACAGCGCGGTACAAGGCAGCAGGCAGAGAATGGTCGGGTCACACGCCGGGTCAGTAACAGAAGGTCAGATCCAATGAGGGGCATTCAAGAGAGAGGCCAGGCAAGCCAGGGGTCAGAGCAGGAGAATACAGCACGGTCAGGAACAATCCGGGTCAGCAACGATCAAATAGCAAAGGATACAGGAGCAGGAACACAGGATAGACCAAACGGCAACCAGTGTCAGCGCAGGGCGGATTTAAATACAGCGCCCTGCGCTGTCATTGGTGCCAGGCGCGCACCCGCGGTCCCGAGGACTCCCTGTTTGCTCAGCTGGGTAATGAGGGAAACCAGACCAGTGAAGTTCCTGATAAACTTTCTATAAAAATTTTCAAAGCCAATAAAGCGTTGCACGCCCTTCTTGTCCGTGGGTACTGGCCAATCCAAGATCGCCGAGACTTTCTGTGGATCCATCGCAACCCCCGTGGTGGAGATGATCAGCCCCAGGAATGCAATACTGGGCTGCTCAAAGCTGCACTTGTCAGCTTTAGCGTACAGTCCGTGCTGGCGTGATCGTTCAAATACACTTGTCACATGACCCCTATGAGCTTCAAGTGAGGGAGAGAAGAATAATATGTCATCTAAATAGACAACCGCAAAAACATCAAGATAATCTCGAAATACATCATTGATGAAGTGCTGGAACGTGGCCGGGGCATTGCAGAGTCCGAATGGCATGACCAAATACTCGAAATGGCCAAATCAAGTATGAAACGCTGTTTTCCACTCATCACCCTCCCTTATACAGACCAGATTGTATGCACCCCTTAAGTCTAGTTTTGTAAAGATCACTGCTGACTTTAGTCTCTGGAAGAGTTCTGGGACCAGGGGCAGTGGGTAGCGATTTTTTATCGTGATTTTGTTTAAATCGCGATAATCAATGCAGGGCCGCAGGGATTTATCTTTTTTCTCAACAAAAAAGATTCCAGCCCCGGCCGGTGACGTGGAGGGACAGATGAACCCCTTTTGGAGGTTCTCATCAATATACTCCTTGAGGACCCCTAATTCTAGCTCAGACGGGGAAAATCCAACCGAACGGAATCTCAGAACCGGGTAGGAGGTCTATGGGACAGTGATATGTTCGGTGTGGAGGAAGGACGTCCAAAAAACTGTGGTAAGCCGGAGGGATGGTCTGAATTAGGTTGGTATCTCCGTCCATGCATAGGAGGAATTGGGGAGCCACGGGGCCCGAGGCGTAGCAGTGTTCCTGACAATACTGGGATTGGAACTGAATGGACCCAGTCTCCCAATCAATCTGGGGGTTATGGGCCCACAACCAAGGAAGCCCCAGAATGACAGGGAACAGAGGGGAGGCTATAGCGTCCAGTCGGAGGAACTCCCGGTGATGGCCAGCTACTGTAGTGCAGATAGGAGGAGTCTCCAGGTCTACCAACCCCGACTTGATACGTGACCCATCGGCCAAAAATATGTTAAGCCCACGTTCCCTGGTCTGGAGGGGGATTTTCTGTTGATTGGCAAAGTCTAAATCCACAAAGCAACTGGATGCTCCGGAATCAATTATTGCCGTCACCGACGCGGTTCTTCCTGGGAGCTGAAAGGAAACAGGTATGGCTAAGTAATTGGACTGGTTGAGACTTAAGAAGAAAAAATAGAGGCAGACTTAATCATTTTCGCCGGGCAGGAACGCACCATATGACCGACTTCTCCACAGTACAGGCACAGACTCCTAGACCGTCTTCTCTGGTGTTCTTTGGCCGACAATGATGGCCGAGCCAATCCAAGCTGCATGGGTTCGGGGGCATCCTCAGGCTCTGGGATCCGGTTTCCTCCCAGCAAAGGTTGGAATGAGCCCCGAGGGGGTACCCATGTTGCTCTCTGACCCTGGCTGGTCCTCTCAAATCTGCGTTCCCGCAGTCTACGGTCTATCTGAATGGCCAAAGTAATGAGGTCCTCCAAAGAATCGGGTAGGCCTACCCGAGCTAACTCGTCCTTAAGAGCCTCGGAGAGCCCTATGCGGAAGTGGTGGCGTAAGGCAGCGTCGTTCCACCAGGTATTCCCCATCCATCGTCTAAATTCTGATCCATATTCCTCCGCTGCTCGACGGCCTTGTCTGAGAGAGTACAGGACCGTTTCTGCGGAGGCTGCCCGCTGCAGGTCATCATACAACACGGCCATTGCGTCAAAGAAGTCCGTGACCATCTCCAGGTGGGAATCGTGGTTCTCCATCAGTCGGTGAGCCCAGTCCTTGGGTTTATCCTGGAGCAGGGATACGATGAATCCCACCTTAACTGACTCCGTGGAAAATGTGCGTGGCTGAAGACGGAAGTAAAGTAGACACGCATTCCGGAAGGCCCTGAATCGTGCTCGGTCCCCGCTGAAACGTTCCGGCAATGGAACGCGGGGTTCTGGAGTAGGCAGCGTGGCCATAGCTCCAGTAGATGGTCCTGGAGATTCCCCGGATGAGGCAGGGGTAGCCGGACAGGTGGTGGCAGGTGCGGCTAGCGTCTGAATGCGGTTTTCCAGATGTGTGTATCCATCTTGCAGTGTCTTGACGGCTTGGGTCAGAGCCGCCAGGTGCTGGCAAATGTCCTCTAGGGGGGATGGTCCTCTTCCAGGCTCCATCATGGCCGTATGGTTCTGTAATGCACCGCCTGGCCGTACCTCTAGCAACCCATGGGACAGGGTTCCCCAGAGCGCGGAGTCTAAGTCCCAGTCTGCTTGTTCACCAGGGCCCCTGATGGTGGGAATGGACTTGGAGCAGAATGAGACCAGGTCGCGGCCCCTGAGTACACCCACGCATGGTAGAGGGGTCCTCCAGAGGTATCTGCAGGATGAGAGCCTGATGTGAAGGGGTGGATGGCCCTGGGCAGGACGGAGGGATGTCTGAGCAGAAGCGTGGTCAGACAGGCTAAGTCGGTAACCGTGGGGACAGCGCGGTACAAGGCAGCGGGCAGAGAATGGTCGGGTCACACGCCGGGTCAGTAACAGAAGGTCAGATCCAATGAGGGGCATTCAAGAGAGAGGCCAGGCAAAGCCAGGGGTCAGGGCAGGAGAATACAGCACGGTCAGGAACAATCCGGGTCAGCAACGATCAAACAGCAAAGGATACAGGAGCAGGAACACAGGATAGACCAAACGGCAGCCAGTGTCAGCGCAGGGCGGATTTAAATACCGCGCCCTGCGCTGTCATTGGTGCCAGGCGCGCAACCGCGGTCCCAAGTGCGCATGCGCGAGTTCCGTCTCCGCTGCGGCCGGACAGGACCTAGTGCCCAAACACCAGTGCGAGTCGGCACACTGCGCCGAGCCACACACCGCGGCGGCTCCTGACAGAGAGAGACGGAGAGAGAAAGAGAGAGACGGGTCTAGTAGGAATTTAGGGAGGACCCCCATGCTTCCCCCCCCATTCTGTGGGGGTGGGGTTCCCCTTAAAGGTCCTACCAGGCATAAAGGGCCTGGTATGGCTTTTAGGGGAACCTCATGCACCCCCCCCCCAATTTTGGGAGGTGGGGTTCTCCTTAAAAGTCTTACTAGGTCTAAAAGGTCTGGTATGGCCTTTAGGGGGAACCCCACGCACTTTAAATAAAAACATGTTTTACTGTGGACTCCCTCCGAACCTTCCTACAGACCTGAAGGGTAGATCAGGATGGGGGACCCCACACTGTTTTGTTTTGTTTTTTGCTGTTTTTTTTTTTCATAAAAATTATTTTTTTTTAAATGTCAGTCCTGCTGCAGCAGGTTCTATAGATTGCACAGATGTGCAACTTTGTGGGTAGTTTAAGGGGAACCCCCCAGGCATGATATTTAAAGGAATTTTTCAATTTTTTAAAACTTTTTTATACTATAATAGACAGGAGCCTGAGCTAAGGACGGGGGGGTCTAAACCTGCTGTGTATAGCTATTGATACTTGTAGTTCTATACAGGCAGTCCCCGCAGGGGCCTATTTTACCAAAAGGCAAACAAGGCATTTGCCTAGGGCAGCATTTTTCAGGGGGGCCCGGAAAGAAGGGATGGAAGAAGGGACACACGCAGCACGGGGACCAGGTGGGATCTGAGGGAGGCTGCGGGCTGCTTGGTGGTGTATGCAGAGCCTGACTCTTGTTCCTGGGGGTTTCTGGAGCTGTGAATGTGAGGGTCTTCTATCTCGCGGGGTGGGGGGGGTTGTGGGGGAGGGGGTTACCAGTGTATGGGGTGTGGTGGTAGTGGAAGGCTCTCTCGGGTGGGGGCTGGGGTGTTGTTGGTTGGTGTCAGGGTCCCTCCGTAGGGGTGAGCCAATATTTTTGTGTTGCCTGGGGCAGCATGAAACCAAAATACACCGCTGAGTCCCCGGGTTACAAACGAGATACAAGGTTTGGACAAAAATATGGAAATATGATTTGCATGTGTGGAAGTGACGCCATGTTTGGCGATGAAAGCGGATGTGATGTAACATCCTTTGGCTTCCGCTGTGTGATGAGACACCTAGCTAACAGGTGCGAAGCCTCACTTTCCCCATTCATTGCTAGTAATAGGGAGTCATGTCAGAGCTGACTGAGCTTCAAAGATGACGAATTGTTGGTGCCGCTCAGCTGGCGCCTCTGTGACTGAAGTCCTGTATTTTCCGTGTGGCCGGGTTCAGGGCCAAAGGTTATATACAGTTTCTGGGAAAACGTCTTCTGATAAGCATTAGCCCCGCCCACATGGTCACCTGACCGAGAGAGACAGAAGGACATTGCGCAGGATTGTGACCCGGAATAAGGAGACAACAGACGTGAGTGCAGAGCTCAATCTCAGTCTTCCAAAGCCCGTGTCCACGAACACTGTGCTGAGGGAACTCCACCAGCAGAACATTCACAGGTGAGCTGCCAACCCACGAGTGACCGATATTAATGGTGAGAAGAGAGTGGTGCAACACCCATAAATCCTGGACTATCGATCAATGGAAGACTGTAATATGGTCCGAAGATTCGAGCTTCACACTGTTCCCAACCATCGGACGTGTTTACATGTGGAGAACAACGTCCCAAGGTTACCACCAGGACTATCTTGTGCCAACTGTAAAGCATGGTGGTGGAGCAATCACGATTTGGGCAGCCATATCTTGGTATTCTGCAGGCCCCATCATCACCTTGAAAGGTCGAGTCACTGCCAGCGACTATGTACAAATGTTGGCCGACCACGTGCCCCCCCCCCACACCATGGTGCAGACATTGTTTCTCAAAGACAGCGCCATTTACCAGAACAATAACACTCCGATTTCACAGCTGGTGGTGTCACATCGAGGTTTGATGAGCATGCAGACAAAGTCTCGCACCTTCACTGGGCCCTGCAGTCGCCGGACCTCAATATCTTAGGGCCACTATGGGCGACTTTGGAGAACAAGGTTCGGGTTCGTTTTCCGCTTCTGGCATCTGGAATGATTGTTTGCATAAAGAGTGATATTAGATTCCACCATCCAAGACCTTCAATTCCCCGGAGAATTCAGGCCGTCCTGGAAGCCAAAGGCAGCCCAGCACCATATTGGGTAACAATTGAGTCCTTGTACCCGGTGTTTCCATAGATCTGTCCAACCCTTGCGGGTTCCGTAGGTTTGTCCAACCCTTGCGGGTTCCGTAGGTTTGTCCAACCCTTGCGGGTTCCGTAGGTTTGTCCAACCCTTGCGGGTTCCGTAGGTTTGTTCAACCCTTGCGGGTTCCGTAGGTTTGTCCAACCCTTGCGGGTTCCGCAGGTTTTTCCAACCCTTGCGGGTTCCGTAGGTTTGTCCAACCCTTGCGGGTTCCGTAGGTTTGTTCGTAAGCTGAAATTGTATGTAAATTGGAACAGGTACATTATTCTTCAGTGTAAAATAATTTCACCTCACTTCCTGCTTTCTGCTCCTGTGACAATTGTGTGTTGACAATTTTGGGATGTCGGGGAAACAAGAATTGGTGATAAAGCTTCAGTGGAGACATAACTCTTACAGGAGTGAATTTCCCTTCCTAGGGGTAGATTTCCTCTCACTTCCGGTTGTCTCCTTCTCTTTGTAAGTCGGAGTCGGGTGTAAGTCAGATGTATGTAAGTCGGATGTATGTAAGTTGGAGTTGGATGTATGTAAGTCGGAGTCGGGTGTAAGTCGGATGTATGTAAGTCGGAGTCGGGTGTAAGTTGGATGTATGTAAGTCGGAGTCGGGTGTAAGTCAGATGTATGTAAGTCGGAGTCGGGTGTAAGTCGGATGTATGTAAGTTGGAGTCGGATGTATGTAAGTCGGAGTCGGGTGTAAGTCGGATGTATGTAAGTCAGAGTCGG
This sequence comes from Staurois parvus, assembly GCF_062004578.1. Classification (NCBI taxonomy): domain Eukaryota; kingdom Metazoa; phylum Chordata; class Amphibia; order Anura; family Ranidae; genus Staurois; species Staurois parvus. The sequence goes on along the minus strand of NW_028319179.1, from coordinate 354,650 downwards.
GTGTAAGTTGGATGTATGTAAGTCGGAGTCGGGTGTAAGTCGGATGTATGTAAGTCGGAATCGGGTGTAAGTCCGATGTATGTAAGTCGGAGTCGGGTGTAAGTCGGATGTATGTAAGTCGGAGTCGGGTGTAAGTCAGATGTATGTAAGTTGGAGTCGGATGTATGTAAGTCGGAGTCGGGTGTAAGTCGGATGTATGTAAGTCGGATGTATGTAAGTCGGAGTCGGGTGTAAGTCGGATGTATGTAAGTTGGAGTCGGATGTATGTAAGTCGGATGTATGTAAGTCGGATGTATGTAAGTCGGAGTCGGGTGTAAGTCGGATGTATGTAAGTCGGAGTCGGGTGTAAGTCGGATGTATGTAAGTCGGAGTCGGGTGTAAGTCGGATGTATGTAAGTCGGAATCGGGTGTAAGTCGGATGTATGTAAGTCGGAGTCGGGTGTAAGTCAGATGTATGTAAGTCGGAGTCGGGTGTAAGTCGGATGTATGTAAGTCGGAATCGGGTGTAAGTCGGATGTATGTAAGTTGGAGTCGGGTGTAAGTCAGATGTATGTAAGTTGGAGTCGGGTGTAAGTCAGATGTATGTAAGTCGGAGTCGGGTGTAAGTCAGATGTATGTAAGTTGGAGTCGGGTGTAAGTGGGATGTATGTAAGTCGGAGTCGGGTGTAAGTCGGATGTATGTAAGTTGGAGTCGGATGTATGTAAGTCGGAGTCGGGTGTAAGTCGGATGTATGTAAGTCGGATGTATGTAAGTCGGAGTCGGGTGTAAGTCGGATGTATGTAAGTCAGAGTCGGGTGTAAGTTGGATGTATGTAAGTCGGAGTCGGGTGTAAGTCGGATGTATGTAAGTCGGAATCGGGTGTAAGTCGGATGTATGTAAGTCGGAGTCGGGTGTAAGTCAGATGTATGTAAGTTGGAGTCGGATGTATGTAAGTCGGAGTCGGGTGTAAGTCGGATGTATGTAAGTCGGATGTATGTAAGTCGGATGTATGTAAGTCGGATGTATGTAAGTCGGAGTCGGGTGTAAGTCGGATGTATGTAAGTTGGAGTCGGATGTATGTAAGTCGGAGTCGGGTGTAAGTCGGATGTATGTAAGTCGGATGTATGTAAGTCGGAGTCGGGTGTAAGTCGGATGTATGTAAGTCGGAGTCGGGTGTAAGTCGGATGTATGTAAGTCGGAATCGGGTGTAAGTCGGATGTATGTAAGTCGGAGTCGGGTGTAAGTCGGATGTATGTAAGTCGGAATCGGGTGTAAGTCGGATGTATGTAAGTTGGAGTCGGGTGTAAGTCAGATGTATGTAAGTTGGAGTCGGGTGTAAGTCAGATGTATGTAAGTCGGAGTCGAGTGTAAGTCAGATGTATGTAAGTTGGAGTCGGGTGTAAGTCGGATGTATGTAAGTCGGAGTCGGGTGTAAGTCGGATGTATGTAAGTCGGAGTCGGGTGTAAGTCGGATGTATGTAAGTCGGAGTCGGGTGTAAGTCGGATGTATGTAAGTCGGAATCGGGTGTAAGTCGGATGTATGTAAGTTGGAGTCGGGTGTAAGTCAGATGTATGTAAGTCGGAGTCGGGTGTAAGTCAGATGTATGTAAGTCGGAATCGGGTGTAAGTCGGATGTATGTAAGTTGGAGTCGGGTGTAAGTCGGATGTATGTAAGTTGGAGTCGGGTGTAAGTCGGATGTATGTAAGTTGGAGTCGGGTGTAAGTCAGATGTATGTAAGTTGGAGTCGGGTGTAAGTCGGATGTATGTAAGTTGGAGTCGGGTGTAAGTCGGATGTATGTAAGTTGGAGTCGGGTGTAAGTCGGATGTATGTAAGTTGGAGTCGGGTGTAAGTCGGATGTATGTAAGTTGGAGTCGGGTGTAAGTCGGATGTATGTAAGTTGGAGTCGGGTGTAAGTCGGATGTATGTAAGTTGGAGTCGGGTGTAAGTCGGATGTATGTAAGTCGGAGTTGGTTGTAAGTCGGAGTCGGGTGTAAGTCGGATGTATGTAAGTCGGAGTTGGTTGTAAGTCGGAGTCGGGTGTAAGTCGGATGTATTGAAGTCGGAGTCGGGTGTAAGTCAGATGTATGTAAGTCGGAGTCGGGTGTAAGTCGGATGTATGTAAGCCGGATGTATGTAAGTCGGAGTCGGGTGTAAGTCGGATGTATGTAAGTCGGAGTCGGGTGTAAGTCGGATGTATGTAAGTCGGAATCGGGTGTAAGTCGGATGTATGTAAGTCGGAGTCGGGTGTAAGTCGGATGTATGTAAGTCGGAGTCGGGTGTAAGTCGGATGTATGTAAGTCGGAATCGGGTGTAAGTCGGATGTATGTAAGTTGGAGTCGGGTGTAAGTCAGATGTATGTAAGTTGGAGTCGGGTGTAAGTCAGATGTATGTAAGTCGGAGTTGGGTGTAAGTCAGATGTATGTAAGTTGGAGTCGGGTGTAAGTCGGATGTATGTAAGTCGGAGTCGGGTGTAAGTCGGATGTATGTAAGTCGGAGTCGGGTGTAAGTCGGATGTATGTAAGTCGGAGTCGGGTGTAAGTCGGATGTATGTAAGTCGGAATCGGGTGTAAGTCGGATGTATGTAAGTTGGAGTCGGGTGTAAGTCAGATGTATGTAAGTTGGAGTCGGGTGTAAGTCGGATGTATGTAAGTCGGAGTCGGGTGTAAGTCGGATGTATGTAAGTCGGATGTATGTAAGTTGGAGTCGGGTGTAAGTCGGATGTATGTAAGTTGGAGTCGGGTGTAAGTCAGATGTATGTAAGTTGGAGTCGGGTGTAAGTCGGATGTATGTAAGTCGGAGTTGGTTGTAAGTCGGATGTATGTAAGTCGGATGTATGTAAGTTGGAGTCGGGTGTAAGTCGGATGTATGTAAGTTGGAGTCGGGTGTAAGTCGGATGTATGTAAGTCGGAGTTGGTTGTAAGTCGGATGTATGTAAGTCGGATGTATGTAAGTTGGAGTCGGGTGTAAGTCGGATGTATGTAAGTTGGAGTCGGGTGTAAGTCGGATGTATGTAAGTTGGAGTCGGGTGTAAGTCGGATGTATGTAAGTTGGAGTCGGGTGTAAGTCAGATGTATGTAAGTTGGAGTCGGGTGTAAGTCGGATGTATGTAAGTTGGAGTCGGGTGTAAGTCAGATGTATGTAAGTTGGAGTCGGGTGTAAGTCAGATGTATGTAAGTTGGAGTCGGGTGTAAGTCGGATGTATGTAAGTTGGAGTCGGGTGTAAGTCAGATGTATGTAAGTCGGAGTTGGTTGTAAGTCGGATGTATGTAAGTCGGATGTATGTAAGTTGGAGTCGGGTGTAAGTCGGATGTATGTAAGTTGGAGTCGGGTGTAAGTCGGATGTATGTAAGTTGGAGTCGGGTGTAAGTCGGATGTATGTAAGTTGGAGTCGGGTGTAAGTCAGATGTATGTAAGTTGGAGTCGGGTGTAAGTCGGATGTATGTAAGTTGGAGTCGGGTGTAAGTCAGATGTATGTAAGTCGGAATCGGGTGTAAGTCGGATGTATGTAAGTCGGAGTTGGTTGTAAGTCGGATGTATGTAAGTCGGAGTTGGTTGTAAGTCGGAGTCGGGTGTAAGTCGGATGTATTGAAGTCGGAGTCGGGTGTAAGTCGGATGTATTGAAGTCGGAGTCGCGTGTAAGTCGGATGTATGTAAGTCGGAATCGGGTGTAAGTCGGATGTATGTAAGTTGGAGTCGGGTGTAAGTCAGATGTATGTAAGTTGGAGTCGGGTGTAAGTCGGATGTATGTAAGTTGGAGTCGGGTGTAAGTCGGATGTATGTAAGTCGGAATCGGGTGTAAGTCGGATGTATGTAAGTTGGAGTCGGGTGTAAGTCGGATGTATGTAAGTTGGAGTCGGGTGTAAGTCGGATGTATGTAAGTTGGAGTCGGGTGTAAGTCAGATGTATGTAAGTTGGAGTTGGTTGTAAGTCGGATGTATGTAAGTCGGAGTTGGTTGTAAGTCGGAGTCGGGTGTAAGTCGGATGTATTGAAGTCGGAGTCGGGTGTAAGTCGGATGTATTGAAGTCGGAGTCGGGTGTAAGTCGGAGTCGGGTGTAAGTCGGAGTCGGGTGTAAGTGGGATGTATGTAAGTCGGAGTCGGGTGTAAGTCGGATGTATGTAAGTCGGAGTCGGGTGTAAGTCGGATGTATGTAAGTCGGAGTCGGGTGTAAGTCAGATGTATGTAAGTCAGAGACTGCCCTGCTGTATGCTGCTGTTAGAATGCTGAGACTTCTAGTTCCTCTGAATGGTAAATGCCGGCATTGTGCAGTGAGTGGGCGGAGCTCAGGTCGGGACCGAGAGGTATTGGTAAGGAAGCACCAACTGTGTTCCAGAACAAGAAAACCCGTGCGGGTGTAAGTCGGGTGTCTGTGGTCCTGTATGGGGTCACTGTCACACATGAACTCTAAACGGCCTGCGAGTGGGCATGCTCAGCACCGGTATTGGGACCAAACAGCCTATATAAACCTCAGTCTGACCTGGACTGGTCCTCACCTAGTTCCTCACCTGCTTCTCCTGCCTTCCCATGTATGACCCAGCTTGTCTCTGACCTGTCCCTGGGCCGACACCTGTCCATTGTAACCTTGGGCTGTGTTTTTGGACTCCTCTCTCTGCCTTTTAACTTGGTAACTCTGCTGTCCGGCTATTGCTGTCCCCAGTCTGTATCTTGGTGCTGACTCTGCCTTATGTTCCTGCACCTCGCTGTACAGATGTTCCTGCACCTCGCTGTCCAGATGTTCCTGCACCTCGCTGTCCAGATGTTCCTGCACCTCGCTGTCCAGATGTTCCTGTACCTTGCCGCCTGGCTGTTGCTGACCCTGGCCTGCATCCTGACACTGCCATTGTTTTATGCTCCTGCACCTCGCTGCCCAGATGTTGCTGACCATGATGTCTCCTGTTGCTGTCCCTGCCTCTTGATTCAGCACCTCCCTGCCTGGCTCTGACACCTACTTTGGCTATGCTCCTGCCTTATGATTGGGTGCTGCCTGTAACATTGGCTGTCGTTCCCCTCAATGATCTCAGATCTCCTGTCACCACTACCCAGACTGTTGAACAAGGGGTGCAAGATAAGCCCCCTCTTCCAATGTATCTCCACCAGGCATGGGACAGTATTGGTTAACTGATTTTGGAAAAAAATGAGGTCACCAGCTATGCTGTCTGGCAAGGGGCACTATTCCTCCCACTGACACCAATGATGGGACACTACTCCTCCCACTGACACCAATGATGGGACACTATTCCTCCCACTGACACCAATGATGGGGCACTATTCCTCCCCCTGACACCAATGATGGGGCGCTATTCCTCCCACTGACACCAATGATGGGGCGCTATTCCTCCCACTGACACCAATGATGTGGCACTATTCCTCCCACTGACACCAATGATGGGGCACTATTCCTCCCACTGACACCAATGATGGGGCGTTATTCCTCCCACTGACACCAATGATGGGGCGCTATTCCTCCCACTGATACCAATGATGGGGCGCTATTCCTCCCACTGACACCAATGATGGGGCACTATTCGTCCCACTGACACCAATGATGGGGCACTATTCGTCCCACTGACACCAATGATGGGGCACTATTCCTCCCACTGACACCAATGATGGGGCACTATTCCTCCCACTGATACCAATGATGGGGCACTATTCCTCTCACTGACACCAATGATGGGCCACTATTCCTCCCACTGACACCAATGATGGGGCACTATTCCTCCCACTGACACCGATGATGGGGCACCATTCCTCCCACTGACACCAATGATGGGGCACTATTTCTCCCATTGACACCAATGATGGGGCACCATTCCTCCCATTGACACCAATGATGGGGCACTATTCCTCCCACTGACACCAATGATGGGACACCATTCCTCCCACTGACACCAATGATGGGGCACTATTCCTCCCACTGACACCAATGATGGGGCACTATTCCTTCTCCAAACCTAATACATTGTTTACTCCCACTGATAATGGGGCATTTTTTATTCCCATTGGCCTCTCCGGCCCCCCTAAAGACTGAAGAGCAGTAAACTGTCTCTTTTCTTAGAAAGTGTGGAGACTCCTGATCTAAATGATAAAGTGACATCTGTGTGTTGAGCTGTGTGGCCGGAGTTCTCCTTTACAGCCCTCTTTTCTTGCTGGGATATCTCCAGTTCTCTGCTATCTGCACTTCAGGTAAAAGGCGTTTTATTGACCATCCTGCCTGAAGGATAATGAACGACCCTCAGCGTGATGTATGAAGCCTCTATATTTGTGGTGAAACGTTCCTCCAGGCTGATGGCAGCTTCACTTACGATGATCTCCCTCCTGCCCTCTTCTTGGCCCGGTGACATGACCTTAATGGAACCTGTCAATGACAAGACTTCGCCGGGGCCTTTTCAGAGTCTAATGACTTCCAAGATGACTAATTTATAAGAAGGAGCCAACCATGCCAAGATCTCCTGCCCTGATGGCCCCGAGACATTCCATCAATAACCGAGAGCTCCGTTCTTTTACGAGTTTAATAAGGCCGGGTTTAAAAATCCACTAAACAGCGTCTTGCCAAACCGTAATCAGCTTTGGAGGCCAGAAGAAGCCGTGATGAAGAGACCGTGCAATTCTACAGGCTATGCTTTCTTCATTCAATACAAATCAGGATTTTCAGGGACTTTTCTAAATGTTGCAATCGTTAATGACTCCATCAGTCAGGGAAGGCGGGTGGACCTCTGCAGGGATGACAGACAGGCACTCGAGAAGCCTTTCTCAACCCTTGTTACCCCAGAGGAACCCTTGAAATAATTTTCAGATCTCAATGAACCTCATGCACTGGTGCACGGCCCTAAGAAGGTGGTTATAGGGAAGAATGGCACGCCTAGAGACAGCGAATGGTTTGCTTCAGTCCTTATGTATCTGATAGAAAATAAACGAGAGGCTCTACTGGTCCCAGGCCACTGGATCTGCCCGACGGCATTGACCTCAAACTATGTGAGCACCAGGTAGATGGTCAGTCCACCACTGGAGTCTGTGATGGACCGCCTGGACCCCCACCTGGGTGCTTCCGTTGGAGAACTGCTGGAACACAGGGATGAGGTATTATAGCACCATGTCAGTCCACCACTGGAGTCTGTGATGGACCATCTGGCCCCCCACCTGGGTGCTTCTGTCGGAGAACTGCTGGAACACAATCAGATAGCTGCACCCTCAGGTCTGGGTCCAATCAGATACCTGCACCCTCAGGTCCGGGTCCAATCAGATAGCTGCAACCTCAGGTCCACGTCCAATCAGATAGCTGCAACCTCAGGTCCACGTCCAATCAGATACCTGCACCCTCAGGTCCGGGTCCAATCAGATAGCTGCAACCTCAGGTCCACGTCCAATCAGATAGCTGCAACCTCAGGTCCGGGTCCGATCAGACAGCTGCAACCTCAGGTCCGGGTCCAATCAGACAGCTGCAACCTCAGGTCCGGGTCCAATCAGACAGCTGCAACCTCAGGTCCGGGTCCGATCAGATAGCTGCAACTTCAGGTCCGGGTCCGATCAGACAGCTGCAACCTCAGGTCCGGGTCCAATCAGACAGCTGCAACCTCAGGTCAGGGTCCAATCAGACAGCTGCAACCTCAGGTCCGGGTCCGATCAGATAGCTGCAACTTCAGGTCCGGGTCCGATCAGATAGCTGCAACCTCAGGTCCGGGTCCAATCAGATACCTGCACCCTCAGGTCCGGGTCCAATCAGATAGCTGCAACCTCTGGTCCACGTCCAATCAGATAGCTGCAACCTCAGGTCCAGGTCCAATCAGACAGCTGCAACCTCAGGTCCGGGTCTGATCAGATAGCTGCAACCTCAGGTCCGGGTCCAATCAGAGAGCTGCAACCTCAGGTCCGGGTCCAATCAGAGAGATGCAACCTCAGGTCCGGGTCCGATCAGATACCTGGAACCTCAGTGACAGCTATGGAACCTGCTCTAGGTGGCGCTCCATCAGCACAGTGACACACTGCCACCTGCTGGATGGAGGACAAACTGCACCTGCCCAGAGGTAACTGGGAACAAGAAGTGGCTACTAATAGGTTGCAGTAGATGGTTGGCAATGATGGGTAACAAAGGATGGTAAAAAAAAACAGAATTTTATTCAAAAACTAAAATGGTAATTCTTTGTGATCCACAGAGCTGGCTGAACCCCATTCAGGTCGAGCTGCATCTGCGGGGGATTGTCATGAATATTTCTATGTATCTAATAATGCAATAAAGGACACAATAATAACAATAATAACGTGATAATCACCTAGCAACAAAAAAGTGCGCTTTTACTTCTCACCAACCGCAATATTTTGACCTTGACGCAACCTTGCAAGTCACATCCAGCGGCTGGAATCACGCGGACTGAACCGCTCGTAAAAAAAAAAGTCAGACAAATGAAAAATAAATCAGATTTTGTGATCTTTGCTCCGAGAAAATATAGTAAAAGACAATGTGCAGCGTTTTCATCAATTACCCGGCGCTGTATATTCTCTGAGGTCCTGACACGCTGACAACACGGAGCGCGCAGACGCTTCCCTCGCCGCCATGAGCCCGTCCTCAATCAATTAGCGCCGACGCTTTCTTCTTCAGCTGTCAGCCCATCATGGAACACGGAACCTTCCGGAATAATGAATCGGCACCATGAGTCCGGCGCTGATAGTGGAACCACGCAAATGTCATGTCTGTGCGCTCATACGGACACATGTTACACGCAACCGCCAGACTGGGAGGACTCCGAAGTCAGAGAGCGACATTGTGGAAGACGCTTATTCATCATCTGAGCGACATTCATAATAAATCGCTTATTACGTCACCCAGCGGCGGGTCGGTTGGGTTTTCGATTCAGCATTTTAGTCTCCAGTACAGCTAAATAAAAAAAAATTTAAATGTGCCCATCCCCCCCCCCCCCCCCCACGGAAGAAAAATATATATCAAGTATATGTTAAAAATATTCTTCCCAAATATATTGACATATATAAGAAATTCTACAATTCTGGCCGCATTCAGTATATTTCAATAAATAAATATATATACAGTGCAGGAAATGTGTATTTGCCCCCCCCTGATGCTGAATGTTCGCCCCTCACACAGAAACGATCGGTCTAACAATGGAATGTTCCCCCCCTCACACAGAAACGATCGGTCTAACAATGGAATGTTCGCCCCTCACACAGAAATGATCGGTCTAACAATGGAATGTTCCCCCCCTCACACAGAAACGATCGGTCTAACAATGGAATGTTCGCCCCTCACACAGAAACGATCGGTCTAACAATGGAATGTTCGCCCCTCACACAGAAATGATCGGTCTAACAATGGAATGTTCGCCCCTCACACAGAAATGATCGGTCTAACAATGGAATGTTCGCCCCTCACACAGAAACGATCGGTCTAACAATGGAATGTTCGCCCCTCACACAGAAACGATCGGTCTAACAATGGAATGTTCGCCCCTCACACAGAAACGATCGGTCTAACAATGGAATGTTCGCCCCTCACACAGAAATGATCGGTCTAACAATGGAATGTTCGGTGTAACACTGAGAGACAGAATACAACAACAAATTCAGCAGAAATGCGTCTAACAAATGATGACGGATCTCCATGTTCATGAGGGAAAGAAGGATTGGATCCCCTATCATTCAGCAGGATTTCTGGCTCCCAGGTGTCTCTCATACAGGTAACAAGCTGAGATTAGAAGCAGTCTCTTAAAGGGAGTGCTGCTAATCTCATTGTGTTTCCTGTATAAAAGACACCTGTCCACAGGAGCCATCAAACCATCAGATTCCAAACTCTCCACCATGGCAAAGACCAAAGAGCTGTCCAAGGATGTCAGGGACAAGATGGTAGACCTACACAAGGCTGGACTGGGCTACCAAACTATGGCCAAGCAGCTTGGTGAGAAGGTGACAACAGTTGGTGCAATCATTCACAAATGGAAGAAACACAAAACAAGTGTCAGTCTCCCTAGGTCTGGTGCACCATGCAAGATCTCACCTCGTGGAGTGTCAATGATCATGAGAACAGTGAGGAATCATCCCAGAACTACACGTGAGGATCTTGTCAATGATCTCCAGGCAGCTGGGACCACAGTCACCAAGAAAACAATTGGTAACACACTACGCCGACAAGGACTGAAATCCTGCAGTGCCCCCGCACGGTCCCTCTGCTCAAGAAAGCCCATGTCCAGGCCCGTCTGAAGTCTGCCACTGAACATCTGAATGATGCAGAGGAGGACTGGTGGGAAGTGTTGTGGTCAGAGGAGACCAAAATCGAACTCTTTGGCATCAACTCAACTCGCCGTGTTTGGAGGAGGAGGAATGCTGCCTATGACCCCAAGAACACCATCCCAACTGTGAAACATGGTGGTGGAAACATTCTGCTTTGGGGGTGTTTTTCTGCTAAGGGGACAGGACAACCGCACCGCATCAAAGGGACGATGGACGGGGCAATGTACCCTCAAATCTTGGGTGAGAACCTTCTTCCCTCAGCCAGGGCATTGAAAATGGGTGGTGGATGGGTGTTCCAGCATGACAATGACCCAAAACACACGGCCAAGGCAACAAAGGAGCGGCTCAAGAAGAAGCACATTAAGGTCCTGGAGTGGCCTAGCCAGTCTCCACACCTTCATCCGATGGAAAATCTGTGGAGGGAGCTGAAAGTTCGAGTTGCCAAACGTCAGCCACCAAACCTTAATGACTTGGAGAGGATCTGCCAAGAGGAGTGGGCCAAAATCCCTCCTGAGATGTGTGCGAACCTGGGGGCCAACTCCAGGAAACATCTGACCTCTGTGATTGCCAACAAGGGATTGGCCACCAAGTACTAAGTCATGTTTTGTGAAGGGGATCAAATCCTTCTTTCCCTCATGAACATGCAGATCAGTCATCATTTGTTAGACACATTTCTGCTGAATTTGTTGTTGTATTCTGTCTCTCAGTGTTACACCGAACATTCCATTGTTAGACTGATCGTTTCTGTGTGAGGGGCGAACATTCCATTGTTAGACCGATCGTTTCTGTGTGAGGGGCGAACATTCCATTGTTAGACCGATCGTTTCTGTGTGAGGGGCGAACATTCCATTGTTAGACCGATTATTTCTGTGTGAGGGGCGAACATTCCATTGTTAGACCGATCGTTTCCGTGTGAGGGGCAAACATTCCATTGTTAGACCGATCGTTTGTGTGTGAGGGGCGAACATTCCATTGTTAGACCGATCGTTTGTGTGTGAGGGGCGAACATTCCATTGTTAGACCGATCATTTCTGTGTGAGGGGCGAACATTCCATTGTTAGACCGATCATTTCTGTGTGAGGGGTGAACATTCCATTGTTAGACCGATCGTTTCTGTGTGAGGGGTGAACATTCCATTGTTAGACCGATTATTTCTGTGTGAGGGGCGAACATTCCATTGTTAGACCGATCGTTTCTGTGTGAGGGGCAAACATTCCATTGTTAGACCGATCGTTTCTGTGTGAGGGGCGAACATTCCATTGTTAGACCGATCGTTTGTGTGAGGGGCGAACATTCCATTGTTAGACCGATCGTTTGTGTGAGGGGCGAACATTCACCATCAGCGGGGAGCAAATACACATTTCCTTCACTGTATATATATATATTACACACACATACATAGATATTTAAAAATATCTGAAATATATATATATAAATGAAAAAAATATAAAATAAAATGACTTTTTTATATGTTAAAAAAAATCTGAAGAATATATTTTAATAAAATTTATTTTTAAAAATAGATATTTTTTAAATATATACTTCAGATTTTTTTAACATATAAAAAAAGTCATTTTAAGATATATTTTTTACATATTTTTGTAAACGCATTCCAAAAATGTAGATTTGTACGGCCAAAATGTTAGTATTTCAAATATATGTCAATATTTTTGGGAAGAATATTTTTGGTGTATTTCAGATATATTTTCCTTCCATGTCAGTCCTGCTGATTCCGGGATTTGTTATAACAAAGATAATATATTCTCTAATACTTTAATACACCAAAAAAAGTTACAGAAGAAAAGCTACATTGTCTCTTTAAAAGTTAATATACTAAAAGCGGACAGGAGTTTGTTGAATAAACCTCATAAAAAAAATATTAAAATCTCATTTTATTTCATATTTCATTAACGCTCTAAAAAAAAACAACAAAAAGTCTTTATTTGAAAATCAAACCCATGTATTGGTGGCAGAAGAATATAATAATGTAGGAATGTGTGGTTGTTGCATGGAATGCTTTCAGAAGAAGTCAGACGGGCAAAGTTGAAATGCGAGTCTCGGGCAGCACGTTTCGGGGAAGAAACACGGCTTTTTAGGGACCAATTGAGACTTTGACTTAATGTTGGATTCCATACAAGAAGGGTAAAGTATGTTATGCTGAAAACAACAACAAAAGAATTACCATCATAAAACAAAAATATATCTTTACGTCTGGAGGAAAAGAAATGTCATCTCCAAACACGGAAAGGTTTCTTCACAGTAAGAGCTGAGAATGTGGAATAGACTCCCTCCAGAGGTGGGTGTGGCCAATCAGTGGATTGCTGTAGGAAAGTCCTGGATTCTTTCTTGGATACACAGAATATAACTGGATATAACATTTATAGGGGAAGGTGATCCAGGGAATATCCGATTATTGATCCCGGGAATATCCGATTATTGATCCAGGGAATATCCGATTATTGATCCCGGGAATATCCGATTATTGATCCCGGGAATATCCGATTATTGATCCAGGGAATATCCGATTATTGATCCAGGGAATATCCGATTATTGATCCAGGGAATATCCGATTATTGATCCAGGGAATATCCGAATATTGATCCCGGGAATATCCGAATATTGATCCAGGGAATATCCGATTATTGATCCAGGGAATATCCGATTATTGATCCCGGGAATATCCGAATATTGATCCTGGGAATATCCGAATATTGATCCCGGGAATATCCGATTATTGATCCAGGGAATATCCAATTATTGATCCCGGGAATATCCGATTATTGATCCCGGGAATATCCAATTATTGATCCCGGGAATATCCGATTGCCTCTCGGGGGATCAGGAAGGAATGTTTCCCTGCAGGAGCAGATTGGATCGTGCTTTGCTGGGTTTTTTGCCTTCCTCTGGATCAACTGTGGGTGTAGGACGGACTTATGTCTTTTTTTAGCCAGACTATGTAACTATGGAACTAGGGAACTATGTAACTATGGAAACATGGAACTATGAACTAGGGAACTAGGGATATATGGAACTAGGGAACTATGTAACTATGGAAACATGGAACTATGAACTAGGGAACTATGGAGCTATGGAGCTGGGGAACTATGGAACTAGGGAACTATGGAACTAAAGAACTATGGAACTAGGGAACTATGGAGCTATGGAAATATGGAACTATGGAACTGGGAACTATGGAGCTATGGAAATATGGAACTAGGGAACTAGGGAACTATGGAACTAGGGAAATATGGAACTAGGGAACTATGGAAATAGGGAACTATGGTACTATGGAAATATGGAACTAGGGAACTATGGAGCTATGGAACTAGGGAACTATGGAGCTATGGAAATATGGAACTAGGGAACTATGGAGCTATGGAACTATGGAGCTATGGAACTATGGAGCTATGGAAATATGGAAATATGGAACTAGGGAACTAGGGAAATATGGAACTATGGAAATATGGAACTATGGAGCTATGGAAATATGGAACTAGGGAACTATGGAACTATGGAGCTATGGAAATATGGAACTATGGAACTAGGGAAATATGGAACTAGGGAACTAGGGAACTATGAAAATATGGAACTAGGGAACTATGGAACTATGGAGCTATGGAAATATGGAACTATGGAACTATGGAGCTATGGAAATATGGAACTATGGAGCTATGGAAATATGGAACTAGGGAACTATGGAACTATGGAACTAGGGAAATATGGAACTATGGAGCTATGGAAATATGGAACTATGAACTAGGGAACTAGGGAACTATGGAGCTATGGAGCTATGGAAATATGGAACTAGGGAACTATGGAGCTATGGAGCTGGGGAACTAGGGAACTAGGGAACTATGGAACTATGGAGCTATGGAACTATGGAACTGGGAACTATGGAAATATGGAACTAGGGAACTAGGGAACTATGGAAATAGGGAAATATGGTACTATGGAAATTTGGAACTAGGGAACTAGGGAGCTATGGAACTATGGAACTAGGGAACTATGGAACTATGGAAATATGGAACTAGGGAACTATGGAACTATGGAAATATGGAACTAGGGAACTAGGGAACTAGGGAACTATGGAACTATGGAGCTATGGAAATATGGAACTATGGAACTATGGAGCTATGGAACTATGGAACTATGGAACTAGGGAACTAGGGAACTATGGAGCTATGGAAATATGGAACTATGGAACTATGGAACTAGGGAACTAGGGAAATATGGAACTAGGGAACTAGGGAACTATGGAACTAGGGAACTAGGGAACTATGGAACTAGGGAACTAGGGAACTAGGGAACTAGGGAAATATGGAACTAGGGAACTATGGAACTAGGGAAATATGGAACTATGGAACTGGGAACTATGGAGCTATGGAAATATGGAACTATGGAACTGGGAACTATGGAAATATGGAACTATGGAACTATATATTATACCAAATATTACCATAAAACAAACAAACGGCCCTCACCCGAGTTGTACAGTTTATGGGTCACATTAAAAGGTGCAAAAAGGTTCTGAAATTATTTATCTTTGTCTCATTTTTTTACATCACAGAAACCTGACATTTTAACAGGGGCGTGAAGACTTTTTATATCCACTGTATATATATATTGTGACATTAGGAAAGGCGAGGTGCTGGATGGACGCTGTGTGTCACCTTGCATGCGGTCATATCTGGGACATTAAGGTGGAGTCCAGTCCGGGTTTTCCAGGCCACTATTGCAAAGTTTGTTCCGGACCGGATTTTGTGGTCCACTGATGACCACCAGCAGGTGGTATAAATCAAGCAGGACTGGAGTAAGAAGCTGCTCTTGGCCTGGGACTCAGCGAGCCATTCCTGAGAGAGCTGTGGATGGAAGAATTAAGCAGGCCATCCATGGGTTGAATTCCGAACGATTTTTCAATCAAAAATCAAAAACATTGTTCGTTCTGTAATCTGATGGTGCCACCAATGATTTAGAAAATCAGTCGTTTTTCACGGCTTTTCCAGCATGCCTGATAAATGAAAAGGGGAGGAACCACGAAAATCGGCCCACTAAGAGAATGAAAATCAGCCGATTATTCTAAGGTCTGGGTTTCGAAGGACAAGTGATGTGTATGGAGGCACATGGTCAGGAACCAATGAAAAGGAAGGACAATGGACAGCAGAAGCCCCCGGAGTGCCCATGAACTGTCCAGTGGGTGGTGGTCGGGTTGGTGTCACATCTAAGGTGGGGAGATCTGTGAGCCAAGGAGCCCCAAATCTCCTGACTTTGCCGTGAGAATCTGGGAGAATGTTAAAACGTTTCTTTCATTTCCCAGAATCCTGTTCATTCTTTCTTTACCACTTCAAGACCCGCCCCTTTTCTGACACTTGTTTACAGCTAAAAATGACTTAAAGCCTCCCAAACATTATATATGTTTTTTAAAGCAGAGGCCCCAGAGAATGAAGGGGGGGAGTCGCAGTTTTTTTTTGTCTCACGGAATTTGTGCCGCAGTTTTTCAAATGCAATTTTTTCCCCCCAAAAAAAAACGCATATAAAAACCTGCCGCTCAGATACTTTAATGAACGTTAAAGGCCGGTATCAATAGACCCTCTAGGAACCAGCTACAATAGACACCATCCCAGCAACACCTGACCCCCACCGCAACACCTGACCCCCACAGCAACAATAGACCTCCTTAGAGAACAATAGACCCTCTAGGAACCAGCGACAATAAACACCATCCCAGCAACACCTGACCCCCACAGCAACAATAGACCTCCTTAGAGAACAATAGACCCTCTAGGAACCAGCGACAATAAACACCATCCCAGCAACACCTGACCCCCACAGTAACAATAGACCTCCATAGAGAACAATAGACCTCCCTAGAGAACAATAGACCCTCTAGGAACCAGCGACAATAGACACCATCCCAGCAACACCTGACCCCCACAGCAACAATAGACCTCCTTAGAGAACAATAGACCCTCTAGGAACCAGCTACAATAAACACCATCCCAGCAACACCTGACCCCCACCGCAACACCTGACCCCCACAGCAACAATAGACCTCCTTAGAGAACAATAGACCCTCTAGGAACCAGCGACAATAAACACCATCCCAGCAACACCTGACCCCCACAGCAACACCTGACCCCCACAGCAACAATAGACCTCCTTAGAGAACAATAGACCCTCTAGGAACCAGCTACAATAGACACCATCCCAGCAACACCTGACCCCCACAGCAACAATAGACCTCCTTAGAGAACAATAGACCCTCTAGGAACCAGCGACAATAAACACCATCCCAGCAACACCTGACCCCCACAGTAACAATAGACCTCCATAGAGAACAATAGACCTCCCTAGAGAACAATAGACCCTCTAGGAACCAGCGACAATAGACACCATCCCAGCAACACCTGACCCCCACAGCAACAATAGACCTCCATAGAGAACAATAGACCTCCCTAGAGAACAATAGACCCTCTAGGAACCAGCGACAATAGACACCATCCCAGCAACACCTGACCCCCACAGCAACAATAGACCTCCATAGAGAACAGTAGACCCTCTAGGAACCAGCGACAATAGACACCATCCCAGCAACACCTGACCCCCACAGCAGCAATAGACCTCCCTAGAGAACAATAGACCCTCTAGGAACCAGCGACAAGAGACACCATCCCAGCAACACCTGACCCCCACAGCAGCAATAGACCTCCCTAGAGAACAATAGACCCTCTAGGAACCAGCGACAATAGACACCATCCCAGCAACACCTGACCCCCACAGCAGCAATAGACCTCCCTAGAGAACAATAGACCCTCTAGGAACCAGCGACAAGAGACACCATCCCGGCAATACCTGACCCCCACAGCAACAATAGACCTCCTTAGAGAACAATAGATCCCCCAGCAGCAAGTATCAATAGACCCTCCAGCACCATTACTGACATTCAGTGTAGGAGGAGCCAGATCTATGTTCCCCGGCGTTCCGCTGCATTCCTGCTGAGAAAACAAAAATCCCCGTTCCTCCACATGATACGTGTGAATAATTATCATTCGGTTTAAGTGATGCCCCTGTCACAGATCCCC
This sequence comes from Staurois parvus, assembly GCF_062004578.1. Lineage (NCBI taxonomy): Eukaryota > Metazoa > Chordata > Amphibia > Anura > Ranidae > Staurois > Staurois parvus. Next base: position 337,353 of record NW_028319179.1, on the reverse strand, counting down.
CGCACGCCACGCCCACAGCGACTAGCTAACTGAGGCGTGCACAGGCAGCCGTGACTTGGGGTAAGAGGGGATAAAAGGGACTGAATATATAAAACCGTATATAAGATCAGCCGTGAAATGCTTCCACAGCTGCACTACCTTTTGGCCACCACCGGGGGGAGACTCCACTCCAATCCAGCTGGTCGACCACACACGGGCAGATACAAATCTTACATACAATCTGGTGCAATGATTAGAGTTGAGGAGCAGCTTAGTAATTACACCTTTCTAGAGTCCCTCCAGCTACCTACAGCTTGAACCCTGAGGGCCCGGGGTCAGTAGGGGGCCCCATGAGATGCCCCTGGTACCTTTTTCATAGGCTTTTTTGAGTTTGGGCAAGGACACGGGGGCCCCATGAGTTGTCAGTCCGCCCCTGCACACAGGTATTCAAACTTCACACCAGCAGACAGTCCCATCAGGAGGGAGAGCTGCTGGAGACACCCCCCACCAAGCCAATACACATACATCCCATAATAGTTTGCTCCCAAGCCAGACAAACAATAGAACAATGGGATGCAACCACATGACACCAAACAATCCACAACCCCCACCCATCTCCTAGATGTGTCTACACAATATTAGGACAGATCACCCTGTACCCCTAACAGGCACAGGGTGACTTACACATAATAGGGATATGGGGAGCTGAGACAGGGGTCTCCCCACCTCTCCAAAGTGAGCTGTGTTCCATGGGCCCCCCACCCAAAGTGAGCTGTGTTCCATGGGCCCCCCACCCATAGTCACGCCCATCACAAGGAGTTATGCAAATATCAAAATGCCTTGATTGGTGGGGGGAGGGGTTATGCAAATATCAAAATGCCTTGATGAGGGGGTGTAAACCTGAAGGATTGTACATTCCTAGGCAGGCTGCAGACCACGGCAGACCACTGCGGACCATGCGATGTTGATGATTAAAAGAGCTGAAATCCAATGAATGAAAGTGGCGGTCCAGGGACAGGCAGCTGGGGAGGGGAGGGCTACTGCTAGACATACCATGACCTGGATAAATGAGAAGCTTCACAGACATATCAGGAGAGTGAAGGTCAAATAGTGACAGAGTCACGTGAAACGACAGCATATGGCCAGAAAATCTGTGGACTCCTGACCATAATACTCGTATGAGCTTGTTAGCCGCCCCATTCCAAAATCATGGCCAATAATGTGGAGTTGCTCCCCCTTTGTGGCTATGCCATCCTCCATCCTCCTCCGTTGAGAAGACTTTCTACAAGATTTTGGATGGTGCCTGTGGGAGTTGTGCCTATTTGTGAGGTCAGGTACTGATGTTGGATGAGGAGACCTGGCTCACCATCCCAAAGATGTTCAGTAAGGTTGAGGTCTGTGCAAGACTCTCGCGTTCCTTCCACAAGATTTAGGAGGGTGTCTGTGGGACTTTGTGCCCTTCTGTGAGATCAGGTACTGATGTTGGATGAGAAGATCTGGAGCACCATTGGCGTTCCAGTTCATTCCAAAAGTGTTCGGTTGGTTACTGATGTTGGATGAAAAGACCTCATTCACAGTCAGCATTCCAGTTCATCCCAAAAGTGTTCTGTAGGGTTGAGGTCAGGGCTCTGTACAGGACAGTTCCTCTACACCAAACTGGTCCTCCATGTCTTTATGGAGCCGGCTTTGTACACAGGGGACAGTCATGGTGGGACAGAAAAGGGTCTTCACCAAACTGGTCCTCCATGTCTTTATGGAGATGGCTTTGTACACAGAGGACAGTCATGGGGGAACAGAAAAGGGTCTTCACCAAACTGGTCATCCATGTCTTTATGGAGATGGCTTTGTACACGGGGGACAGTCATGGGGGGACATAAATGGGTCTTCACCAAACTGTCACCACAAGGATGGAAGAGCAGAATTGCCTCCAATGTCTTTGTGTGATGGAGTATTACCAGGACCCGTCACTGGAGAGATCTGAACTAATGGTCAGGTGTCTACATGCATTTGACCATGTAGTGCACAGGTGCCAAAAACACTTGCACTTGTCCTGCAGGTACCCCCTTGTCTCTGCCCCCACCTTGTCTTAGCAGTTGTCAGCAGAGAGGAGAATAGAACTCCTCTGCCAAATCCTGCGCCTCTCAGTGCAGCTGCAGCACCCCCCCCCCCCCCCCCCATCTCTGCCTCTCCTGGTCTCAGCATTCAGCAGACTCTGGTAACTGACTCCACTCCTCCTCTGGTCCTCCTCCAGACCCGGCACTTTCTGGGGTGCACGGTGATGTAATGGGGGTTGTGGGATTCATGACATCTGATGTAATGGGGGTGGGGTGCTCTGGACATCTAATCTTACAGATACAACTCGCCCTTTGAGGGCCACCATAATGCTGATACGGAATGGAGTTTGACACCCCTGATGTAGTGTGTACAGTATTAACATACAGGTGTCCTAGAGGAGAACTACTACTATTACAATCTGAAGTCCTTCATTTTGTTTGGGGTAAGAAATGTCCCCGGATAAACGAGTCAACATTATATTCTCAGAAACCATGTGGCGGTGGCTTGGGACTTCCTACCCTCCAGGCCTTTCAAGCTGCCCAAATAACACGGCTCTCTTACTCTACAGCCAAAGACCCTGAACCTCTGTGGATCACTACTGAAGTCCTCTCCTGTGGTCCTTCCGCAATTGGCTCTCTGATGTAACTTCCCAATATTACATCCTCCTATAGTATGCCTTGTCTTATCCAGCCATCTGGGACAGATTGGGCAATCATACATTTTTATCTTCTCACACCCCTTCAGTCCCTGTTTTTTTGTAATCCTGAATTCACACTTGGGCTTGTACCGCCCTCGTTTCAGCAGGGGCTGACTCCATCTTCCAGCCGACTCTCATAACGGCCCCTGTTGTTCAGGCTCTGCCATATTTAAGAGCTGCCCTTAGCCACCATTGCGATGAGAGTGACTTTGGGTGGGGGGCCCATGGAACACAGCTCACTTTGGGTGGGGGGCCCATGGAACACAGCTCACTTTGGGTGGGGGGCCCATGGAACACAGCTCACTTTGGAGAGGTGGGGAGACCCCTGTCTCAGCTCCCCATATCCTGCTTATGTGTAAGTCCCCCTGTGCCTGTTAGGGGTACAGGGTGATCTGTCCTAATATTGGGTGGGGGGTTGTGGATTGTGTACTGCCATGTGGTTGCATCCCATTGTTCTATTGTTTGTCTGGCTTGGGAGCAAACTATTATGGGATGTATGTGTTTGTGTATTGGCTTGGTGGGGGGTGTTTCCAGCAGCCCTCCCTCCTGATGGGACTGTCTGTTGGTGTGTCTCTTGCTACTAAAGGTAAATTGCCCCGCCCTGCGTCATTATGCAGGGAGGGGGGATTGCCCCGCCCTGTGTCATTATGCAGGGAGGGGGGATTGCCCCGCCCTGTGTCATTATGCAGGGAGGGGGGATTGCCCCGCCCTGTGTCATTATGCAGGGAGGGGGGATTGCCCCGCCCTGTGTCATTATGCAGGGAGGGGGGATTGCCCCGTCCTGTGTCATTATGCAGGGAGGGGGGATTGCCCCGCCCTGTGTCATTATGCAGGGAGGGGGGATTGCCCCGCCCTGTGTCATTATGCAGGGAGGGGGAATTGCCCCGCCCTGTGTCACTATGCAGGGAGGGGGATTGCTCCACCCTGTGTCATTATGCAGGGAGGGGGGATTGTCCCGCCCTGTGTCATTATGCAGGGAGGGGGGATTGTCCCGCCCTGTGTCATTATGCAGGGAGGGGGGGTTGTCCCCTGAGTGTATATATCTTGTATCTGTGTTCAAATAAACTAGTCTACCTCCTGGTTTCCTTCAAGTCTGGTGTCATCTAGTCCTGTATGGTCAGCGGTGGTGTCAGTGGTCGGTGTTCGGACGGGGAAGCGGTACTATAACGGAAATATTCAAGCGTAGACTGGGTTGGTTCCGTTACAACCATGCCCGGCGTCCTGCCTGGGGGTTGGCCAAGTTCCCTCAAACATGCAAATCTAGGCCTCCTCCCCTCCTTTCTTTCTTAGTATGCTCACTCTTCTCCATTTCTCCTCATATGAAGTGCATCGCCTGTATTTACATTGTTACGGTCACTACCCAGAGCCCTTGATTTTCTGAATATATCAAGTTCTTTTTGATGTTTTGTAGCCAGACCTGACCTTCCACCCCCCCCCCTCCTTTTTTAAGGGGGGTAGGCTTATGAATGGAACATTCTAATCACTAATTGCTTATTTTATGTTTTGGGTTCATCTCACCGATACCCTTTGGGGTTCATCTCACCGATACCCTTTGGGGTTCATCTCAAGCTCCCATCCATTGGGCCCACTTCCGTTTTCTTCTTCCCTTCAACTTTGCACCAAAGCGTTCACCATTTGAACTCTCATGTTTGAGAGATTCTGTGGGGTGACTCCCGTATTGGATCTGTGTATACTTGATTCATAAGTTCTGTATCGAGGTCTGGATGCACAAATGTCCTTTCGTACTGATACATTGTTCTGTACTTTGCCTTTAAGATACTAACATTTATAGGGAAAGTTGATCCCGGGAATATCCGATTTCCTCTCGGGGGATCAGGAAGGAATTCTTTCCCCTGCAGGAGCAGATTGGATCGTACTTTGCTGGGTTTTTTGCCTTCCTCTGGATCCACTGTGGGTGTAGGATTATAATTTTATTTTTTTTCAATGGTAGAACTAGATGGACTTTTGTCTTTTTTCAGCCAGACTAACTATGGAACTATGATCATCACACCTTTATAATCTTCTAGGACATCCCATTCTTTAACCATGACCATTAATATGGAGTTGCCCCCCCCCCCCACCTTCTCCTACCAAGCCCAGTATTAAGTTTTCCCCCACCTTCTCCTACCATGGCCATTATTATGGTGTTGCCCCTCCCCCTCCCACCTTCTCCTACCATGGCCATTATTATGGAGTTGCCCCTCCCCCTTCTCCTACCATGGCCATTATTATGGAGTTGCCCCTCCCCCTCCCACCTTCTCCTACCATGGCCATTATTATGGAGTTGCCCCTTCCCCTCCAACCTTCTCCTACCATGGCCATTATTATGGAGTTGCCCCACCCCCTCCCACCTTCTCCTACCATGGCCATTATTATGGAGTTGCCCCACCCCCTCCCACCTTCTCCTACCATGGCCATTATTATGGAGTTGCCCCACCCCCTCCCACCTTCTCCTACCATGGCCATTATTATGGAGTTGCCCCACCCCCTCCCACCTTCTCCTACCATGGCCATTATTATGGAGTTGCCTACCTTGAACATCATACCTTTATAATCTTGCAGGACATCCCACTCTTACACCATGGCCATTAGTATGGAGTGCCCCCCCCAACTTCTCCTACCATGGCCAATATTATTAAGTTTTTTCCCCACCTTCTCCTACCATGGCCATTATTATGGAGTTGCCCCACCCCCTGCCACCTTCTCCTACCATGGCCATTATTATGGAGTTGCCCCACCCCCTCCCACCTTCTCCTACCATGGCCATTATTATGGAGTTGCCCCACCCCCTCCCACCTTCTCCTACCATGGCCATTATTATGGAGTTGCCTACCTTGATCATCATACCTTTATAATCTTGTAGGACATCCCACTCTTACACCATGGCCATTAGTATGGAGTTGCCCCCCCCCCCAACTTCTCCTACAATGGCCAATATTATTACGTTTTTTCCCCACCTTCTCCTACCATGGCCATTATTATGGAGTTCCCCCCCCCCCCCCCACCTTCTCCTACCATGGCCATTATTATGGAGTTGCCCCTCCCCCTGCCACCTTCTCCTACCATGGCCATTATTATGGAGTTGCCCCTCCCCCTTCCACCTTCTCCTACCATGGCCATTATTATGGAGTTGCCCCTCCCCCTTCCACCTTCTCCTACCACCATGGCCATTATTATGGAGTTGCCTACCTTGATCACCATACCTTTATAATCTTGTAGGACATCCCACTCTTACACCATGGCCATTAGTATGGAGTTGCCACCCCCCCTCCCACCTTCTCCTACCATGCCCAATATTAAGTTTTCCCCCACCTTTTCCTACCATGGCCATTATTATGGAGTTGCCCCTCCCCCTTCCACCTTCTCCTACCATGGCCATTATTATGGTGTTGCCCCTCCCCCTCCCACCTTCTCCTACCGTGGCCAATATTATTAAGTTTTTTCCCACCTTTTCCTACCATGGCCATTATTATGGTGTTGCTCCTCCCCCTCCTACCTTCTCCTACCATGGCCATTATTATGGTGTTGCCCCTCCCCCTCCCACCTTCTCCTACCATGGCCATTATTATGGAGTTGCCCCTCCCCCTCCTACCTTCTCCTACCATGGCCATTATTATGGAGTTGCCCCTCCCCCTCCTACCTTCTCCTACCATGGCCATTATTATGGAGTTGCCCCTCCCCCTTCCACCTTCTCCTACCATGGCCATTATTATGGAGTTGCCCCACCCCCTCCCACCTTCTCCTACCATGGCCATTATTATGGAGTTGCCCCTCCCCCTCCTACCTTCTCCTACCATGGCCATTATTATGGTGTTGCCCCTCCCCCTCCCACCTTCTCCTACCATGGCCATTATTATGGAGTTGCCTACCTTGATCATCATACCTTTATAATCTTGTAGGACATCCCACTCTTACACCATGGCCATTAGTATGGAGTTGCCCCCCCCCCCCAACTTCTACCATGGCCAATATTATTAAGTTTTTTCCCCACCTTCTCTTACCATGGCCATTAGTATGGAGTTGCCCCCCCCCCCCCCCAACTTCTCCTACCATGGCCAATATTATTACGTTTTTTCCCCACCTTCTCCTACCATGGCCATTATTATGGAGTTCCCCCCCCCCCCCACCTTTTCTTACCATGGCCATTATTGTGCATCAGGAAGGAATTTTTTCCCCTGCAGGAGCATATTGGATTGTGCTTTGCTGGGTTTTTTGCCTTCTTTTTTGTCAACTGTGGGTGTAGGATTATAGCTTTTTTTTTTAATGGTTGAACTGGATGGACTTTTGTCTTTTCTCAGCCAGACTAACTATGTAGCGTTAAAATGTAATTTAAAATATTGAAACAGAAATGTGAAGGAGCAGAAAAGGGTCTCACGAAGAGAGAGAGCTGAAAAGAAAGCTAGCAGTGCAAATAAAGGGTACAGAAGAGATGACAGCACGCCTGGGGGGGGTGAAGGAGCTGGGCCAGCACACAGAGGTGTAGAGGATCTGAATGGAACTGTCATCATATACTTCAGATGTTCGATGATAAGACGATACAGCTGAATCTCTCTCATGGATACATCATGACTTCACGTGACACAAAATTGTTCCATTTCAGCGGCAGGAAGAGGCGGCATCACATCGCCATTCACAGATGAATTCTCATCGCCTTTAATGTCCCGTTAATTAGCGGTTACACATAAAACTAAAGCAGGCCTATTATTACAATTCGCTCTTCACATGAATGGACGGGGCACACGTCACCATCACCGAATCCCAATGGTGTTATGACTGAAAAGACGGCTCTTGCTTTCTCCAGATTGAAAAAAAAATTCTCCCAAGTTTCTGTGACCTAAAGCTCCAGTGTTGGTGTTTTATGCCATTGTAGCGCCCCTCCTGGTCGGGGTAGAGTGTTGACTTGACTCTGGCTCAGAGAGAGGGTTGTCACTACCCCAGGGTGGATCCATGGCCACAGTGGAGATCATCATGACAATGAAAGGCGCCAGTCACGTAAGTCTTTTCCAAGTTTTATTGCTCTGATATGAGGTTAGACAAATCCCAGGTGCCAGTTCACCATGGCAGCCGAAAATTGAGTCCCGGCACCCTGATCAGGAAGCGAGGTGGGGACAGTGGCTTCTCCAACTGGCTGACCAGGAAGATGGCAAGGGTGGCGCATAAAGGAGCTGACAGTGAGCCCTGGCACTGCCCAATGACCGAGAGTGTCACAATCAGGGGTCAGGCTCAAAGACCAGTTGCTATAGCAGTGGAAAGGCTTACCTGAAACCAGCAGGATAGATACACAGGCAGGTCACCATCGTGGAGGAGTGGGATCACCTGAGGTGCGGAGTCTAAGCACCAACCAGTGTTCACCAGAGCTCCTAAATGGTAGAGATGGATTTGGCTGCGTGTTAGCACCAGGTCGCAGTCCTCAGGATCACCCCACCAGGAGGTAAGCAAGCAGAGGTCTGGTAGCGTATAAACAGGTAAGGATCAAATGGAAGCGTGATCAGTAAACAAGCCAAGATCGCAGGTTGGGAACAGGCAGAAGCGTAGTCGAGAACAAGCCAAGGTCAGCAATGAGCAGTCGCAGGTTGGGATCAGGCAGAAGCATAGTCGAGAACAAGCCAAGGTCGGTAATGAGCATTTGCAGGTTGGGATCAGGCAGAAGCGTAGTCGCGAACAAGCCAAGGTCAATAAGGATCAGTCGCAGGTTGGGATCTGGCAGAAGCGTAGTCGAGAACAAGCCAAGGTCGGTAAGGAGCAGTCGCAGGTTGGGATCAGGCAGAAGCGTAGTCGAGAACAAGCCAAGGTCGGTAATGAGCATTTGCAGGTTGGGATCAGGCAGAAGCGTAATGGAGAACAAGCCAAGGTCGGTAATGAGCAGTCGCAGGTTGGGATCCGGCAGAAGCATAATCGAGAACAAGCCAAGGTCGGTAAGGAGCAGTCGCAGGTTGGGATCAGGCAGAAGCATAGTCGAGAACAAGCGAAGGTCGGTAATGAGCATTTGCAGGTTGGGATCAGGCAGAAGCGTAGTGGAGAACAAGCCAAGGTCGGTAAGGATCAGTCGCAGGTTGGGATCTGGCAGAAGCGTAATCGAGAACAAGCCAAGGTCGGTAAGGAGCAGTCGCAGGTTGGGATCAGGTAGAAGCGTAGTGGAGAACAAGCCAAGGTCGGTAAGGATCAGTCGCAGGTTGGGATCTGGCAGAAGCGTAGTTGAGAACAAGCCAAGGTCGGTAATGAGCAGTCGCAGGTTGGGATCAGGCAGAAGCGTAATCGAGAACAAGCCAAGGTCGGTAAGGAGCAGTCGCAGGTTGGGATCAGGCAGAAGCGTAGTGGAGAACAAGCCAAGGTCGGTAAGGAGCAGTCGCAAGTTGGGATCAGGCAGAAGCGTAGTCGAGAACAAGCCAAGGTCGGTAATGAGCATTTGCAGGTTGGGATCAGGCAGAAACCTAATGGAGAACAAGCCAAGGTCGGTAAGGAGCAGTGGCAGGTTGGGATCCGGCAGAAGCATAATCGAGAACAAGCCAAGGTCGGTAAGGAGCAGTCGCAGGTTGGGATCAGGCAGAAGCATAGTCGAGAACAAGCCAAGGTCGGTAATGAGCAGTCGCAGGTTGGGATCAGGCAGAAGCGTAGTGGAGAACAAGCCAAGGTCGGTAAGGATCAGTCGCAGGTTGGGATCTGGCAGAAGCGTAATCGAGAACAAGCCAAGGTCGGTAAGGAGCAGTCGCAGGTTGGGATCAGGCAGAAGCGTAGTCGAGAACAAGCCAAGGTCGGTAATGAGCAGTCGCAGGTTGGGATCTGGCAGAAGCGTAATCGAGAACAAGCCAAGGTCGGGAAGGAGCAGTCGCAGGTTGTGATCCGGCAGAAGCGTAATCGAGAACAAGCCAAGGTCGGTAATGAGCAGTCGCAGGTTGGGATCAGGCAGAAACGTAGTCGAGAACAAGCCAAGGTCGGTAAGGAGCAGTCGCAGGTTGGGATCAGGCAGAAGCGTAGTGGAGAACAAGCCAAGGTCGGTAAGGAGCAGTCGCAGGTTGGGATCAGGCAGAAGCGTAGTCGAGAACAAGCCAAGGTCGGTAATGAGCATTTGCAGGTTGGGATCAGGCAGAAGCGTAATGGAGAACAAGCCAAGGTCGGTAAGGAGCAGTCGCAGGTTGTGATCCGGCAGAAGCATAATCGAGAACAAGCCAAGGTCGGTAAGGAGCAGTCGCACGTTGGGATCAGGCAGAAGCGTAGTCGAGAACAAGCCAAGGTCGGTAATGAGCATTTGCAGGTTGGGATCAGGCAGAAGCGTAGTCGAGAACAAGCCAAGGTCGGTAATGAGCAGTCACAGGCTGGGATCAGGCAGAAGCGTAGTCGAGAACAAGCCAAGGTCGGTAAGGAGCAGTCGCAGGTTGGGATCAGGCAGAAGCATAGTCGAGAACAAGCGAAGGTCGGTAATGAGCAGTCGGAGGTTGGGATCAGGCAGAAGTGTAGTCGAGAACAAGCCAAGGTTGGTAAGGAGCAGTCGCAGGTTGGGATCAGGCAGAAGCGTAGTCGAGAACAAGCCAAGGGTCAATAACGTGTGGTAGCAAAATACGGATAACAGCAGAGAAGATAAGGAGTGAGATACTGGCTGGAGAGCACAATAATCTGGCAAACAGGAAGTCCAGAGACATGGCTTATATCAGGAAGTTCATGGGAGGAGCAAGGGGTTCAAGGTTCATGACAAACAAGGTCAAGGTAGGATCATCCAAATTGTCAAGGGAGCTGTCCAGCATTCCAGGTGGCTCAGCAAGAAGAAACATTGCCACTCACCACAGAAGGGCCAGGTTCGGACCCAGGCTCTGACAGAGAGTGACCTGGCCCGAGCATGCTAAGGCCTGGGAGCTGGCCAAACTCTACTCCCCAGGTGAGAGGAGACACCCCAGGGGCCCCACCAACAGGAACAGAGAAGGGTGAACAGTGTATAAGGAGGGGGCACTGTTAAGAGGAGTGTATGAGGGGAGGGCCCTAGAGCCACAGCTGCTCCACCTCCCATTCTGCCCTTCAACTCCAGCTCCCAGCTTCAGACACTTGGTGGCTTGCAGCTGCTCCTGAGTCCTGCCGGTACAGTAATCTAAGGTGCTGATAAAAGGGGGGTCTTTCTGATCTAATCGAGGTCTCTAAGGGAGAGGAGCACTGATATAAGGGGACTGTGAGCTAATGGGGGTTTCTAAGGGGAGGTGCTGACTGCTGCTGGTCAGAAGTCAGTACCCCCCCCATTAGTTCAGAGTCCCCCTATATCAGCATCACCACCTTAGAGACCTCCCATTATATCAGAGTCATTTTGTATCAGAACCCCCCCCCTCCCACCTCACAGTGCCTTTAAATTAACACCCCCCCCCCCCATAATTAGATCAGAGTCTCTTCATATTTGCTCCCCCCTTAGAGAACCTCCATTATATCAGAGTCCCCTTTTATCAGTGACCCCCTCTAGAGATCAACGATTGGCCACCTGAAGACAAAGCCCCGCCAGTCAAAAAAACCTGGCTCCTAACTTTCTCAGCTGGCTCCTAGATTCAAAGCGAATAAGTCAAGCCCTGGGTTGGGGTGGGGGCTCCTTTAGCAACAGGGCTCCAGACACCTTCTTCTCTCCGAAGAGGATCATCTGAGGGTGGACACCAATCCCCCTCCACCAACTTCCATTGAGCTTTGCCACCTTGGAAGCTATGCCCTCCTCGATCAGCCAGTTCTTGACGAATCAGAGGTGCAGGCTGTCCGACATCCACAGAAGGCCACAAAATGTTTATGGAGATGACACCATTGAGAAGAGCAATGTGGACAGATGGATGAAGACTGGAAGAATGGAAGAGCAGCACTGAAGACAAACAACAAAGTGGGACAACGTCAACTGTGACCACTGACACGAATTGTCATCGACTGGCCGAACAGATTCACACGGACAGACGAGTCACAATCCTATACAGAAGATGGTGGAAGACTTTGGGGATCAGAAAAGTGGGGACACCAGATTTGGAGAGAAGGGTTGAAGTCTGCCCTGATCTGCTGGAAGGGTTTGGTGCCAATGAAGACACATTCTTTGCCGATCTGATGACGGGATAAAGGATTGGTATATCTTTATAATCCAGAAATGAAGAATCAGTCCATGGAATGGCGTCACGCCTCTTCCTCAAGGCCTAAGAAGTTCAGGAGCCAGCAATCAGCACAGAAAGTCTTGGGGACTGGTTTGTGGGATGACAAGGGCGTTATTGTCCTTGATTGTCTGGGACGTGGTTGTCCCGAAACCGCAGGACATGGAGACCATTCTATAAAGCAGCCTAAGTAGGAATCATCATCCAACTTCATTTTTATTCCTTACTGTATGTATTGCAAAATGTTTCCATTTAGAATTTGAGTGCATGTTCGGATTTGAATTAATTTTTAAATTTGAATTCGGATAATGCGTTTGGTTATAATTTATTTCGGACGTGTTCAAATGTGTTACTGTTGTGATTTGGAAATTCGGATCCATTTGAATCACTGAATAATGAAAATGTTGCCCGAATTTCGATTCCTCGCGAAGCCAATCACACATGTGTACCTGGGATGGAGACTGCGGAGTGGTCCCTTTGTATAGAGGAAGAGTTACTCTACTAACACGTGAAATTTGAGCGACCTGTGTAAGTTATGTCCACCTTTGCGTTCCTTTTGTGCGTTTCCGTTTTCATCCAATACTCTCCTGCACAGCGCTCCTACTTTCAGTGCCGCCATTCGTGGTTTTTAAAGGTCATAAAACATTATTCGGTGAAGAAGGCCATTTAGCTGCCTACACTGACGAGTCCGCACATAAACCGCCTGAAATGACAGAGGAAATCTGACAGGAAAACAACCATCAAATGTACTTTTTCTGATAAAAGCAGCAATAACCTTCCCACGTATGTTCCCTCATCTGTATGGAGAAAACTGCAGCCCACGGCCATGGGATTTGTCTTTAAATGTATTACTCATCAATGTCACACTCCGGTGCTGTCCTCCAGTCCAGGCCAATACTCCTCTTCCAGGCTGAATGACGCCCAGTGGCAGCCCACTTCCTGTGAGCTCAGTGTGTCATGGACCCGCCCCCATGGGGGAATACATCATCCCACAGACCTGCACACAAGTTCTAGTTCAGGGGGAAGTCTCACAGAGCTGGTGTGCACACAATCTCACACTTCGGTGCTGTCCTTCAGTCCAGGCCAATACTCCTCTTCCAGGCTGAATGACGCCCAGTGGCAGCCCACTTCCTGTGAGCTCAGTGTGTCATGGACCCGCCCCCATGGGGGAATACATCATCCCACAGACCTGCACACAAGTTCTAGTTCAGGGGGAAGTCTCACAGAGCTGGTGTGCACACAATCTCACACTTCGGTGCTGTCCTTCAGTCCAGGCCAATACTCCTCTTCCAGGCTGAATGACGCCCAGTGGCAGCCCACTTCCTGTGAGCTCAGTGTGTCATGGACCCGCCCCCATGGGGGAATACATCATCCCACAGACCTGCACACAAGTTCTAGTTCAGGGGGAAGTCTCACAGAGCTGGTGTGCACACAATGTCACACTTCGGTGCTGTCCTTCAGTCCAGGCCAATACTCCTCTTCCAGGCTGAATGACGCCCAGTGGCAGCCCACTTCCTGTGAGCTCAGTGTGTCATGGACCCGCCCCCATGGGGGAATACATCATCCCACAGACCTGCACACAAGTTCTAGTTCAGGGGGAAGTCTCACAGAGCTGGTGTGCACACAATGTCACACTCCAGTGCTGTCCTCCAGTCCAGGCCAATACTCCTCTTCTAGGCTGAATGATGCCCAGTGGCAGTCCACTTCCTGTGAGTTCAGGGTGTCATGGACCCGCCCCCGTGGAGGAATACATTATCCCACAGACCTGGGTTCATGGAAGAAGAATGCAAAAGACAGTTCCTATGTTCCTTGGCCCCTCCTTCCGTGCTACACAGGTGGTCCTCACTCTGGGGGCCGGTGAAGGTCCTGAGCTTTCCTCCTTTCAAGCTCCACTGCCTATAGATGAGTCCCTGTCCATCTTGGCCTTCTCCCAGGCTCCTCTCTCCAGCCTCACATCCTCTCTCTCTTCCACCCAAACTCTCCTACTGCTGAGCAGGCTCTCTCACTTTTAAGGGTCATCCTGACCGCTTGCCAAGCCTCCTGTTGGGGATTGGCCAGGATCCCTCAAAAGTACAGATAAGCCTCTCCTTACCTCTGCCCACTGCTTCTAGATCTTTCTCCAAAGTTCTAGTTCAGGGGGAAGTCTCACAGAGCTGGTCTGCAGGGCCCCTCAGCTCTGACCACAATTTTACCCGGCTCTGACTGTTACACCTGGGCTGCTACTCAGTCCCTATCTGCAAAGTAGAATCTAGCTCCCCCTAGCTACCCAGGAGGGCGCTACAATGGTAAATGTTTAGGAGCAGCTGGAATCTACCTTCTTCCAGGTTCCTGTTGGGGATTGGCTAGGATCCTCCAAGTGTCCAGGCCAGCCACTCCTCAGATCCACTCACTGCATCTAGACCTTTCTCCAAAGTTCTAGAGCAGGGAGAAATTCCAGAGGGCTGGTCTGCTGAGTCTCTCAGCTCTGATCATAGTTTGACCCCTGATATCTACCACACCCAGGCTGCTACTCAGCCCTCCTTGCTAACAATTGGAGTCTAGCTCCCCCTAGCTGACTAGGAGGGTGTGACGTGTGTGTGTGTCAGACAGCTCTTGGTGCATGTGGGGTGATCAGGACCAGCCCCCCATCATGTGATCACTGTGGCAGCCAATCACAACAGTCACATGATCTGCTGATCTCCCCTCCCCCCCCTAGATAGTTAACCACTTGCCTACCAGGCACTTCTACCCCCTTCCTTACCAGGCCAATTTTCAGCTTTCAGCGCTGCCGCACTTTGATTGACACTTGCGCGGTCATGCAACATTGTACCCATATGAAATTTTGATCATTTTTTTCTCACAAATAGAGCTTTCTTTTGGTGGTATTTAATCCCCACTGGGCACTTTACTTTTTGCGCTATAAATAAAAAAATTGCAAAAAATTTGAAAAAAAAAAAAGTTTCTTTGTTTCTATTATAACATTTTTCAAACAGGTATTTTTTCTCCTTCACTGATGTGCGTTGATGAGGCAGCACTGATGGGCACTGATAGGCAGCACTGATGGGCACTACTGATGGGCACTGATAGGCACTGATAGGCGGCACTGATGGGCACTGATAGGCAGCACTAATGAGGTGGCACGGATAGGCGGCACTAATATGCAGCACTGATAGGCGGCACTGATAGGTGACACTGATGATGGGTACTGATAGACGGCACTGACTGGCATCACTGCTGGGCACTGACTGGCGGCACTGACTGGCACAACCCCAGGGCACTGACTGGTGGCACTGACTGGCAGCACTGCTGGGCTGCACTGGTGGGCAGCACTGGTGGGTGGCACTGGTGGGCACAGGTGGGTGGGCACAGGTGGGTGGTACTGGTGGGCACAGGTGGGTGGGCACAGGTAGGTGGCACTGCTGGGCACAGGTAGGTGGCACTTCTGGGCACAGGTGGGTGCACTTCTGGGCACAGGTGGGTGCACTGCTGGGCACAGGTGGGCGGAGCTAGTGGGCGCCCTGCAGGGCACAGGTGGGTGGAACTTGCGGGTGGCACTGCTGGGCACCGATCATCAGTGCCCCGATGATCGGTGCCGATCCCCGCTCTGACAACTGCCGGTTCTCGGCAGTACTTTCCTCACGATCTGACAGCGTGAGGAAAGTGCAGCGGAGAACCGGCACTTGCATTTCCCTCTGATCAGCGTGTCATTGGACACCGCTGATCATGTGGTAAAAGGCCGCTGTGATTGGCCTTTTACCACATCACGTGATCAGCTGTGTCCGTAGGACACCGATCACGGAGATCGCCGGGTGCGCGCCCCCTGGGGTGCGCAGGAGAGCGCGTTCTGGGAGGCCGTCATATGACGTCCACTCAGAACTGGCCGGCCGCAGTGCAGCCGTCATTCGTGTATCTGCGGTCGGCTACTAGTTAAAGGGACATCGGCGTTGGGTGGAAAAGGTTCATTGTATGCAGATTAGTATCTCAGCCTACAGTAGGGGCTGTCCTTGGACACCCCTTTTTTTTTTAATGCCCCGCCTCTTGCGTCATGTGTTTATATTTTAACTAAAACTAATACTAGAATGCGCTCTTTGAGGTGGAAGGAGATCCACTTTTATATGCAGAATAATCAGTTGTACAGACCAGTGAACAACAGAGAGGAGTCTTCAGGTTTCCCAAGTTATAGAGAGCCTTAGGACTCCTCTGAATATCCCCAGCAAAATTGGTGATCAGATTGTACATTGTAACTTTGTAGGAGGAGGAGGCATTTCCTCAGTCTCCTCCCCCAGTGATCAGACTGTACATTGTAACTTTGTAGAAGGAGGAGGAGGCATTTCCTCAGTCTCCTCCCCCAGTGATCAGACTGTACATTGTAACTTTGTAGAAGGAGGAGGCGGCATTTCCTCAGTCTCCTCCCCCAGTGATCAGACTGTACATTGTAACCTTGTAGGAGGAGGAGAAGGCATTTCTTCAGTCTCCCCCAGTGATCAGACTGTACATTGTATCTTTGTAGAAGGAGGAGGAGTCATTTCCTCAGTCTCCCCTCCCCCAGTGATCAGAGTCAGCATCTCAGTCCAGGACGTAGATGGTGACCCTGGATGATGCCTGAACAAAGATGGTTCTGTCTTTCTGGAGAGGAAAGCCAATGAAAGCATTGTCAGGGGACGTCCTGTGATCTCTGGGAGAGGTAATAAATATAAAGGCTGTTATACATAGCCTGTTCAGGGAGCAGAGCTGTGGGAGGGGTCCAGCAGGCTCCACCCACTACAGAAATCTACAGGAGGGGGAGGAGACAAGACCAGTCCCCTTGCACAAGGAGAGAGAGAGCGGAGCTGTGGGAGGGGCCCAGCAGGCTCCACCCACTACAGAAATCTACAGGAGGGGGAGGAGACAAGACCAGTCAATCTGCACAAGGAGAGAGAGCAGAGCTGTGGAAGGGGCTCAGCAGGCTCCACCCACTACAGAAATCTACAGGAGGGGCGGAGACAAGACCAGTCACCCTGTACAAGGAGAGAGAGAGTGGATCTGTGGGAGGGGCCTCTTTAGGCTCCACCCACTAGAGAAATCTACAGGAGGGGGCGGAGACAAGACCAATCACCCTGTACAAGGAGAGAGAGAGCGGAGCTGTGGGAGGGGCCTCAGCAGGCTCCACCCACTACATAAATCTACAGGAGGGGCGGAGACAAAACCAATCACCCTGCAGAAGGAGAGAGAGCAGAGCTGTGGGAGGGGTCCAGCAGGCTCCACCCACTACAGAAATCTACAGGAGGGGGCGGAGACAATACCAATCACCCTGCACAAGGAGAGAGAGAGAGGAGCTGTGGAAGGGGCTCAGCAGGCTCCACCCACTACAGAAATCTACAGGAGGGGCGGAGACAAGACCAGTCCCCCTGCACAAGCAGAGAGGGCAGTAGTGAGCGGTCTTTATTCCAGGAAGTCTCACCCTGGATGACGGCGCAGATCTGGAAGAAATACGCAGAGATCCCCGAGATTCCTGACACACGACTGGTGGATTTAGAGGATATCTGCTGATCCCGGAGTTCCGCTTTAAGGA
>NW_028319179.1:0-15000 GCF_062004578.1 Staurois parvus | reverse complement strand
AGAAGGTGTAAGGATCTCACGGTCATCCAGGGAGACACGTCCCGTCGCTCCGCCTTGACGCGTTTCGTCATCGACTTAGTCACACCCCTTATGACTAAGTCGATGACGAAACGCGTCAAGGCGGAGTGACGTTAAGACGTTTTCCCGGAAACCGGAAGTTACCTGGCGGCCATTTTAGATAAGGGAGAGATCGAGCAGGAGCGACGGGACGTGTCTCCCTGGATGACCGTGAGATCCTTACACCTTCTGAACTCCCTCTAACGCGTTGTTTAAGCTTTGGCAATGTGAGCAGTTACAAATAAAGTGTTTATTATTAATTTCATTGGCGGTATCACACTATGTCCTCTATGTTTTTTTTGGTGACACTGTGAGCAGAGTGTCTGAGGAATCCAGAGAGTGGGGTGGCTGCGGGACACAGCAGAGGTTCCCGGAGTGGATCAGCCTGAGAAGTTCCTGGATTGTTATAAAGCCTATTATATTGGGAAAGTTGGTAAGGGTACCCTTACTGCATCTAGAAGTGTACACATTTTTAGTATTGGATTTTCTGTGATATGGCACTGAAAGAGTGTTGTGTACACTGAAGTGGTTTTTCACGGTTCACGTTTTTTTCACTATTTTTTCACGTATTTTTCACTATAGGAAGCACAGATAAAGTTTAAATATATAATTTTATAAAGGATAATGCACTATATGAGTTTTCCTTTTTTGAGGTGGACTGTGTTTTGGAATATCGTTGGAAGAATATGGGACATTTTTTTGCATAAGATTTGTAGAAGAGTATAATAAAAGACACAGACCAAGAAGAGAGAGAAGAAGAGATTAAAAAAAACAAAAAGAGAAAAAAAAAAAAGGGGGGGGGGGGGTAGGGCTCCGGGGAGATTGCAGCAGAATCCAACCTCATATCGACAGAAGGGACTGGTCGAATCTCGATGGTTGGGCTATATCCAGCCAGGGACGCCATATCCGCAAAAATTTTGTATGGGTATCCAATAATATGGCCGTCAATTTTTCATTAACCATTATGAAGTTCATCCGATTTTTGACAGCCTCAAAGCTGAGAAGAGGAGTCTTCCAAGCCCTCGCAATTGTCAACTTAGTAGCCATAAATATGTGTGATGCCAGCTGCCGTTCAGAACGGAGGAGGCCCTCCATTGGTTTAAATAGAAGCGCTTCGTACGGCTTACGCTTAATGTCTGTGTGAAGGATAGTGCGGAGGAGGGCGTACACCCTGATCCATAATCTGCTTACTTTAGGGCAAGTCCACCAGATATGAGCCATGGTACCCAATTGTTTGGCATCCACCAAAGCAAGCCGGGGAATATGTCGGGATGAAACTAGCTAAACGAGGAGGCGTATAATACCAGCGATAAAGAATTTTGTAGGCATTCTCAAGAATAATGACATTCCTAGAGCATTTAGATAATGCTTGGGTCATGGTCCGCCAATCCTGTTGGTTCAAAGTCCCCCCAATTCAGACTGCCAGCGCTGATGATAGGAGCGAACCGGAGGGGTTCTATAAGAAATGATTGAGGAGTAAATCAGGGAAATCAAACCCGGAGCATGGGGTCTATGTCTGCACTGGCTTTCAAAGGGAGACAGACGATACGGTCCCGAGTGCGTGCGTATGAGTGTATGGACAAAGTGACGAAGTTGAAAGATATCCAAAGTGTTCCCGCAGAGGAATATTATAAGAAGAGCGCAGAGTTTCAAAGGAAAGTGGGAGATAGAAGTGAATGTGCATCGTAAAAACCATGCATTTGCCACCAGGCAAACTGGCTGGGATTGTCCCGACCTGGAGGGAATAACGGGTTGTGCAATAGTCGGAACAGCGGCAGGTGAGCAGAAATAAGGCCAGCGGAAAATTTGATAGAATCCCAGAGCGTCGGGCTAAGGGCAGATGGACGTTTAGAAGTGGGAAGCCATGGCAAAGAGGAGAGCGGTATCGGGTGGGAGTCCATCATATCCATGACAGCCCAGAGGGGAAAGTGATGGATATGGGCCAAAGGGGCAATATTAGCCGCCAGATAGTAAGACTGGAGATTTGGGACCGATAACACTGTTCAACAAATTTTTATGTTTTGCCAGTTTTGGAAACAAAAGGATCCATTTCTTAATGAATTTCACATTCTGAGTTCAAATATAACAATGAAATTTGTCAATTGGCTCTAGTTTTTCTGTAAACGGAAAGTTTTCTACTATAGGCGTAATGACTACATAATGCACAATAATATATAGATAGATGTCTTTCCACAAATATACAGCAAGTGATATTTGATACATAACAGCCTAAATGGCAGAATATATTGCATAGGATTACCAAGAACAATGATAGCCATAAGCTAAGTTGAATCATTTTAATACTTAGGATTCTCACTAGTTTTGTCTTCAGTTTGTGTCGGTTTTGCTTCTCTTGGCTTTTCTCTTGTATTCGAGGAAAGGGCTATCTCTCTTACAACTGCACGTGACTACACGCTTCAGGTTCTTCCTCACTTGACTCAACCACGAAGGATTCTGGTGCTTTAGGAATGGTAGCCCCTCTCCATGAGGGAACTGGACGTATTGCCGATGGAATATTTGGATAGTGCCACAGATAACTTTTTCTTCTTATTTAGCCCTTTTACAATTGGAGGCACCATACAAAAGTAACAAATTACTAACATGATCTGTTGGCTCTCTCCAAATCATTGGCACAGCGGAAAGGCATAAGATGCCTTTTTTCCATTCAACCATTGCTCCAGTGCCGTCCCACAAGAATTGCAGCATATATGTGGTGCCCAGCTCTGTCCTGGTCTCCTATCTTGCAGCCAAAATACAAGTTGTAGGCTTTCTTAATCATTCCTGTTATCCTCCTTTTTTGTGAGATAAAAGTTATTTCACCGCAGATATAGCAGAAATTATCTGCTTTATTCACACAAGTTCGAGGCATTACTGAGTAGCCTAATAAGCATCAACCAAATGTAAAGACGAACTCCAAGCAGCTACAGATACTGCAGCTTTTATGCAGTGAAGTGATGCAATTAAAGGCTAATATTGCATCATCTCAGTATACATGACATTTTCTATTGGTCACCAGTATCAATTGCGCAATATGCAGCTGAAGTTGCATCATCATTTTGAATGGCTTACGTCATTAGATGGGTGAATATATCATGGAAACTAGAGCCAATCAACATTTTTAGGGTCATTTTCGTTTTCAGCACCCCAAAATTATGTAAGATTAGCTAATTTATGCCCAAAACTTTTACCTGTTGAACAGTGTAACCCACCTTCACTCTTACGCGCGAACAAAATATGTTTCTTAATTCTGGGCCGAGAAGAGCTCCGAATAAAAGACAAAAGTTTTCGCTGATGAATACGCATATATGCGAAGGTACTGGAACTGGTGAAACCCGAAATAAGTACAGTAGTTTAGGAAGATAGGTCATACGGAACGCATTAATTCTGCCGAACCATGAAAGCGGGAAATGAGACCAAGAGGACAATAGTTCGGTCAGCTCCTGAAAAACGGGGAAAATTAGCCTGGTACAGTCCGTCATATGTCGGGGTGAGCTTAATTCCTAAATATGGTAAACGCCATTGAAAAGGAAACGTTTGCTTCAAAGTCATCAAAAGTGATGGTGGAAGGGTAATCGACATAGCTTTCGATTTGGCGGGGTTAACGCGAAGACCCGAAAGATTTGCAAAGGAATCGAGAACCGCGAGCAATTAGGCAGAGTAACCCCCCGGATTCGAAATCGACAATAGTTTGCAAACAGAGACAATTTATGTTGGGAGCCCGCTACTTCAATCCCCTTAATATCATTTATTTATTATTTATTTATTTATATCGAGTTTATATAGCGCCAAAGGGTGCTCAGCGCTGTACAATAGAGGGGGGGACAATACATGAAACAGAACAGTAACATCAAACAGCACACAAGGGGTAAGAGGGCCCTACTCTTAGGAGCTTACAATCTAGGAGGGAGGGGGTAGTGGTACAGGAGGAAATGGCTGTGGGGGATGGAGTGGTAGGAGGAGGGAAGGGCAGCGGCTGTTAGGTGGGGGTGGGGTAGGCTTCCCTGAAGAGGTGGGTTTTCAGGGAGCGCCTGAAGGTGAGGAGGGAAGGTGACAGTCTGATGGATTGGGGTAAGTGAGTTCCAGAGGATGGGGGAGGACCTGGAGAAGTCTTGCAGTCGTGCGTGGGAGGAGGAGACCAGGGAGCAAGATAGAAGGAGGTCCTGTGAAGAGCGAAGGGTACGGGTAGGGTGGTACTTGGGAATCAGGTCGGTGAGGTAGTTAGGGGCAGTGTTGTGAATGGCTTTATAGGTCAGAGTGAGCAGTTTGAATTTAATGCGTGGGCAATGGGGAGCCAGTGGAGGGAGAGGCAGAGGGGGGTGGAGCCCAGTGGAGGGAGAGGCAGAGGGGGGTGGAGCCAGTGGAGGGAGAGGCAGAGGGGGTGGAGCCAGTGGAGGGAGAGGCAGAGGGGGGTGGCAGAGGTGGAGCGGCTGGTGAGGTGGATGAGTCTGGCCAGCTGAGTTCAGGTTGGTCTGAAGCGGGGAGAGTTTGCACTGGGGTAGGCCGGTGAGGAGGGAGTTGCAGTAGTCCAGGCGTGAGATAATCAGGGAGTGTACAAGTAGTTTAGCGGTGTCTGGGGTAAGGAAGGAACGTATCTTGGCGATGTTGCGGAGGTGGAGTCTGCATGTATTTGTCAGTGATTTGACATTGAGGTGGAAGGAGAGGTTAGAGTCCAGAATGACCCCAAGGACTTTGGCTTGCTGGGCGGGATTGATGGTGGTGTTGTTGGTAGTGATGGAAAGGATGGGGGGGGGGGCATGGGAAGGGGGAAAGACGAGAAGCTCGGTTTTGGAGAGGTTGAGTTTGAGGAAATGGAGCGACATCCAGTCAGAGATGTCGTTTAGGAGGTGAGTGATGCGGGCGGAGAATGTGGGGGTGAGGTGGGGGGTGGAGAGGTAGATTTGAGTATCATCAGCGTAGAGGTGGTAGTTGAAGCATGATATCATGATTCATACGAATGGCTTCCACCAATGGTTCCAAGGCTAGGATAAAGAGCATAGGGGAGAGCGGACAACCTTGTCTAGTGCCTCTGGCGACCGAGAACGTAGAAGACTCAAATCCGTAATATTTAAGTTTCGCTTGAGGGGAAGTGTATAGCGAAGAGATCCATCTTAGAAACGAAGGACCAAAGCCAAAGCGGTGAAGGACTGATAGAAGATAAGGCCAGGATAAAGTGTCGAAAGCCTTACTGATATCTAATAGAGATGAGCGAATTATTCAAAAATTCGATTCGGCTGATTTGCCGAATTTGCGGGAGAAATTCGATTCGATGCGAATTTATTCGCCGCGAATTTAACTTATTTAAAGGGTTTCTAGGCTTCAGAGAGCCTTTATATTAGTGCAGAACACTGTACCTTTAATTTAAATGCCCTTGGAGTCTGCTGGGGAAGAGAAATAATACTGTCAGTCAGTATGACATGCAGATGAGTGCCGTCCATCTTAGAATCACCGCACACTTCACTCATTTGGGCAGTCACGGGGCACGACGAAGAAGAATGAAAAGAAGAATGAAAAGAAGAAGAATGAAAAGAAGAATGAGAAGAATGAAAAGAAGAAGAAGAAGAATGAAAAGAAGAATGAGAAGAATGAAAAGAAGAAGAATGAGAAGAAGAAGAATGAAAAGAAGAAGAAGAAGAAGAATGAAAAGAAGAATGAGAAGAATGAAAAGAAGAAGAATGAAAAGAAGAAGAAGAAGAAGAAGAAGAAGAATGAAAAGAAGAAGAAGAAGAAGAATGAAAAAAAGAAGAAGAAGAAGAAGAATGAAAAGAAGAAGAATGAGAAGAAGAAGAATGAAAAGAAGAATGAGAAGAAGAAGAATGAGAAGAAGAAGAAGAAGAATGAAAAGAAGAAGAAGAATGAAAAGAAGAAGAAGAAGAAGAATGAAAAGAAGAAGAAGAATGAAAAGAAGAATGAAAAGAAGAAGAAGAAGAATGAAAAGAAGAAGAAGAAGAAGAATGAAAAGAAGAAGAAGAAGAATGAAAAGAAGAAGAAAAATGAAAAGAAGAAGAAGAATGAAAAGAAGAATGAAAAGAAGAAGAAGAAGAAGAATGAAAAGAAGAAGAAGAAGAAGAAGAATGAAAAAAAGAAGAAGAAGAAGAATGAAAAAAAGAAGAAGAAGAAGAATGAAAAGAAGAAGAAGAAGAATGAGAAGAAGAAGAATGAAAAGAAGAATGAGAAGAAGAAGAATGAAAAGAAGAAGAAGAATGAAAGAAGAAGAAGAAGAAGAATGAAAGAAGAAGAAGAATGAAAAGAAGAATGAAAAGAAGATGAATGAAAAGAAGAAGAAGAAGAATGAAAAGAAGAAGAAAAATGAAAAGAAGAAGGTATTCCAGTACAGCAAAAGTGTATCTGCAGAGAGCTCCGCTATTTCTGACAGTTCTCTGACAGTTCCTTCACATTTACAGCAGTTGAAACATTGTATCTATTTGTTTCCGAATAAAAACATCTGTATCCTAAATGGAAACAAATAGATACAATGTTTCAACTGCTGTAAATGTGAAGGAACTGTCAGAGAACTGTCAGAAATAGCGGAGCTCTCTGCAGTGACACTTTTGCCGGCTGATCGGGAAAAATTCGATTCGTGCACCCGAAGTTTGCTAAAATTCGGATTCGATGCGAATCGAATTTTTCCTGATATTCGAAACGAATTCCACTTCGCCAGGTTCGATTCGCTCATCTCTAATATCTAAGGATAAGAGCATCATATTGAGTTTACGGATATGGGCTAAATGTTGTATTGTAGGATACGTCTGATGGCATCTCCAGCTGGTCTATGGGAACAAAGCCCACCTGGTCCTTTTTGATCAAACGAGAAAGGAAGGAATTCAATCGAGTAGCCAAAAATCTTAGTGAGAATCTTCATATCGATATTAATAAGAGAGATAGGCTATAATTTGCCCAGGAAGAATGATCTCGATCTGGTTTAGGGATCATAACCACATTGGCGGTCAAAGAATCTGGGGGAAAGTCCACGCCCCCCTTCACCGCGTTAAACATCGCGGCAAGGTGGGGCGCGAGCACCTCAGCCAATTTCTTCATAATATGGTGCCGTGTAGCCACCCGGACCCGGGCGTTTCAGTAAATATATTTCTAACGGTGCTATTGATATGAAATGTTCCCCACATGTCGGTAACAACCTATGAAATCCATACATACAAAGAACCAAAACAAATACATTCCGAAATGAATGTATGTGTAATAAAATGAAATGACACAGGGAAAAAAGTATTGAACACATGAAGAAAGGGAGGTGCAAAAAGGCATGGGAAGCCAAGACATCAGCTGAAATCTATCACTAATTAAAAAGCAATCCTGCCCCTTGTCAGTGCAAATTATTATCAGCTGGATCTGTCTCAACTAATGGGCTATAAAAAGATGTCTCATTACCAAGGTGTCACACAAGAAACATCTCGTGATGGTTAAAAGCAAAGAGCTCTCTCAACACTTGTGCAGTTTTATTGTTGCAAAACATACTGATAGCATTGGTTACAGAAGGATTTCTAAACGTCTGAATGTTCCAGTGAGCACTGTTGGGGCCATAATCCGGAAGTGGAAAGGTCATCATTTCACTATAAACCAGCCACGACCAGATGCTGCTCGCAAGATTTTTGACAGAGGAGTGAAAAGACTTATCGGAAGAGTTGTCCAAGAGCCAAGGACCACTTGTGGAGAGCTTCAAAAAGACCTGGAATCAGCAGGTACAATAAGCAATGCACTCACCCAGCATGGCCTGTATGCACGTCATCACGCAAGACTCCATTGCTGAAGAAAAAGCATATTGAAGCTTGATTAAAGTTTGCTGCACAACATTTAGAAATACTGGGAGAACATGAGTCTGGTCAGAGGAGACCAACATTGAAGTCTTTGGATGCCATAATACATACCGTGTTTGGAGGTCACATGGTACTTCTTATAACCCCAAAAACACCAGACTAACTGTGAAACATGGCGGTGGGAACATCATGGTGTGGGGCTGTTTTTCAGCATGCGGTACTGGCAAACCTCATGTCATTGAAGAAAGGATGAATGGAAAAATGGACCAAGACATTCCTGATAACAATCTGCTGCCATCTCCCAGGACGATGAAGATGAAACGAGTGCGGACATTCCACCAGGACAACGATCCCAAACAAAGCCGAGGAAACTCGAATGGTTCCAAAGAAAGAAAATATAGAATGGCCCGGCCAATCACCGGACTGGAATCCAATAGAAAATCCATGGAAAGAACTAAAGATCAGAGTTCATAGAAGCCCAGAGAACCTTCCAGATGTGAAGACTGTCCTGACATTTGGGGGGATTTGTACCGTCCTGACATTTGGGGGGATATCTGTACCGTCTGACATTTGGGGGGGGGATATCTGTACCGTCCTGACATTTGGGGGGATATCTGTACCGTCCTGACATTTGGGGGGGGGGGGATATCTGTACCATCTGACATTTGGGGGGGGGATATCTGTACCATCCTGACATTTGGGGGGGGGATATCTGTACCATTTGACATTTGGGGGGGGATTTGTGCCATCCTGACATTTGGGGGGGATTTGTGTCGTCCTGACATTTGGGGGGATATCTGTACCGTCCTGACATTTGGGGGGGGGGATATCTGTACCGTCCTGACATTTGGGGGGATATCTGTACCGTCCTGACATTTGGGGGGGGGGATATCTGTACCATCTGACATTTGGGGGGGGGGATATCTGTACCATCCTGACATTTGGGGGGGGGATATCTGTACCATTTGACATTTGGGGGGGGATTTGTGCCATCCTGACATTTGGGGGGGATTTGTGTCGTCCTGACATTTGGGGGGATATCTGTACCGTCCTGACATTTGGGGGGATATCTGTACCGTCCTGACATTTGGGGGATATCTGTACCGTCCTGACATTTGGGGGATATCTGTACCGTCTGACATTTTGGGGGGATATCTGTACCGTCCTGACATTTGGGGGGGGGGGATATCTGTACCGTCTGACATTTGGGGGGATATCTGTACCATCCTGACATTTGGGGGGGGGGATATCTGTACCATCTGACATTTGGGGGGATATCTGTACCGTCCTGACATTTGGGGGGGGGGGGGATATCTGTACCGTCTGACATTTGGGGGGATATCTGTACCGTCCTGACATTTGGGGGGGGGGGGATATCTGTACCGTCCGACATTTGGGGGGATATCTGTACCATCTGACATTTGGGGGGATATCTGTACCGTCCTGACATTTGGGGGGGGGGGGATATCTGTACCGTCTGACATTTGGGGGGATATCTGTACCGTCCTGACATTTGGGGGGGGGGATATCTGTACCGTCTGACATTTGGGGGGATATCTGTACCGTCCTGACATTTGGGGGGGGGGGGATATCTGTACCGTCTGACATTTGGGGGGATATCTGTACCGTCCTGACATTTGGGGGGGATATCTGTACCGTCTGACATTTGGGGGATATCTGTACCGTCCTGACATTTGGGGGGGGGGGGATATCTGTACCGTCCGACATTTGGGGGGATATCTGTACCATCTGACATTTGGGGGGATATCTGTACCGTCCTGACATTTTAGGGCCTCAGGAAATGAGGTCGTCCATCAGTACGTCTGGATTGATCGATTTTCAGATATCTCCCAGTTTGTGGTCTCCATGACTTTCCTACAGATAAATCATAAACACGGATTTGGGTTCTTCTCACCGCAGACATGGAGCAGAATACGTCTCGACATACATTTATGAAGAACAATTAATTATTTGCAAAATTTATAACAGAAAAATGTGTGTTTTTTCAGAATTTTTGGTCTTTTTTCATTAATTTAGCAAAAAATGAAGACCCCGGTATTGATGAAATACCACCCAAAAAAGCTCTAGTTGTGTGAACAAAATCATTTAGAAAATGATGTTTGTGTGCAGCGTCGCATGACCGCGCAATTGTCATTGAAAGTGTGAGCGCGCTGAAAGCTGAAAATTGGTGTGGGCAGGAAGTGGGGGAGAGCCCGAGGTGGATCCGCAGAGGGCACTGAGAAGAGGGCGTTCTGTCCTCGGGAGGATCTGACCTTCATACGCCGGAGGCATCTTTTCGGCACTTTACAATATAATGGAAGTCCAGGAGAACGATTTGTATTATTGGATGTTTGAATTGATTGATTATCGATCGGAAGGTCGTGTAATATAAGACGGGAGTATTGAGTACAGAAGTATTTGTCATGGGGTTGTATTTCTTTGGGTTTTGATGACGTTTGTATTTTTGGATGACATTTGTGGATTTATAGTGATTAGTTTGGGAATTTAGTGCAGGAGGGGGGGAGTGCCGCACTTGTAATGTAAGAGTCAGGTCACCTGGTGGCAGCACTACTACCCATGGACCTGGGGAGTGCAGTTCCTGTGTCTGCCACTGGGTGTCTCCCAGCAATCATCACATCCTGGGAATTAATGTTGTCTGCTGGGAGAGTATTTAGCTCTTTGCTCAGCACCCCCCCCCCTGCGTCCCGCTCCCTGATGGAGGTGTTGTGTTCATGATGTCTGTCTCTTGTGTTCTGTTCCCAATAAATGTTATTTCACTTCCAGTCGAGTCCGTCACATGGTGTCCTAATACACGGGAGCGATGATTGGGCGGTATCATACTGAGGAGGGAGCGATGATTGGGCGGTATACTGAGGTGGGATATGAGTGATGATTGGGCGGTATCACACTGAGGAGGGATGTGAGTGATGATTGGGCGGTATCACACTGAGGAGGGATGTGAGTGATGATTGGGCGGTATCACACTGAGGAGGGAGCGATGATTGGGTGGTATCACACTGAGGAGGGATGTGAGTGATGATTGGGTGGTATCACACTGAGGAGGGATGTGAGTGAGGATTTGGCGGTATCACACTGAGGAGGGAGCGATGATTGGGCGGTATCACACTGAGGAGGGATGTGAGTGAGGATTGGGCGGTATCACACTGTGGAGGGAGCGATGATTGGGCGGTATCACACTGAGGAGGGAGCGATGATTGGGCGGTATCACACTGAGGAGGGAGCGATGATCGGGCGGTATCACACTGAGGAGGGATGTGAGTGATGATTGGGCGGTATCACACTGAGGTGGGATATGAGTGATGATTGGGCGGTATCACACTGAGGAGGGAGCGATGATTGGGCGGTATCACACTGAGGAGGGAGCGATGATTGGGCGTTATCACACTGAGGAGGGAGCGATGATTGGGCGGTATCACACTGAGGAGGGAGCGATGATTGGGCGGTATCACACTGAGGAGGGATGTGAGTGATGATTGGGCGGTATCACACTGAGGAGGGATGTGAGTGATGATTGGGCGGTATCACACTGAGGAGGGATGTGAGTGATGATTGGGCGGTATCACACTGAGGAGGGAGCGATGATTGGGTGGTATCACACTGAGGAGGGATGTGAGTGATGATTGGGTGGTATCACACTGAGGAGGGATGTGAGTGAGGATTTGGCGGTATCACACTGAGGAGGGAGCGATGATTGGGCGGTATCACACTGAGGAGGGATGTGAGTGAGGATTGGGCGGTATCACACTGTGGAGGGAGCGATGATTGGGCGGTATCACACTGAGGAGGGAGCGATGATTGGGCGGTATCACACTGAGGAGGGAGCGATGATCGGGCGGTATCACACTGAGGAGGGATGTGAGTGATGATTGGGCGGTATCACACTGAGGTGGGATATGAGTGATGATTGGGCGGTATCACACTGAGGAGGGAGCGATGATTGGGCGGTATCACACTGAGGAGGGAGCGATGATTGGGCGTTATCACACTGAGGAGGGAGCGATGATTGGGCGGTATCACACTGAGGAGGGAGCGATGATTGGGCGGTATCACACTGAGGAGGGATGTGAGTGATGATTGGGCGGTATCACACTGAGGAGGGAGCGATGATTGGGCGGTATCACACTGTGATGGGAGCGATGATTGGGTGGTATCATACTGAGGAGGGAGCGATGATTGGGCGGTATCACACTGTGGAGGGAGCGATGATTGGGCGGTATCACACTGTGGAGGGAGCGATGATTGGGCGGTATCACACTGAGGAGGGATGTGAGTGATGATTGGGCGGTATCACACTGAGGAGGGATGTGAGTGATGATTGGGCGGTATCACACTGAGGAGGGATGTGAGTGATGATTGGGCGGTATCACACTGAGGAGGGATGTGAGTGATGATTGGGCGGTATCACACTGAGGAGGGATGTGAGTGATGATTGGGCGGTATCACACTGAGGAGGGATGTGAGTGAGGATTGGGCGGTATCACACTGATTAGGGAGCGATGATTGGGCAGTATCACACTGAGGAGGGAGCGATGATTGGGCGGTATCACACTGAGGAGGGAGCGATGATTGGGTGGTATCACACTGTGACGGGAGCGATGATTGGGCGGTATCACACTGAGGAGGGAGCGATGATTGGGCGGTATCACACTGAGGAGGGAGCGATGATTGGGCGGTATCACACTGTGACGGGAGCGATGATTGGGCGGTATCACACTGAGGAGGGAGCGATGATTGGGCGGTATCACACTGAGGAGGGAGCGATGATTGGGCGGTATCACACTGTGACGGGAGCGATGATTGGGCGGTATCACACTGAGGAGGGAGCGATGATTGGGCGGTATCACACTGAGGAGGGATGTGAGTGATGAATGGGCGGTATCACACTGAGGAGGGAGCGATGATTGGGCGGTATCACACTGAGGAGGGAGCGATGATTGGGCGGTATCACACTGAGGAGGGAGCGATGATTGGGTGGTATCACACTGAGGAGGGATGTGAGTGATGATTGGGCGGTATCACACTGAGGAGGGAGCGATGATTGGGCGGTATCACACTGAGGAGGGAGCGATGATTGGGCGGTATCACACTGAGGAGGGATGTGAGTGATGATTGGGCGGTATCACACTGAGGAGGGAGCGATGATTGGGTGGTATCACACTGAGGAGGGAGCGATGATTGGGTGGTATCACACTGTGACGGGAGCGATGATTGGGCGGTATCACACTGAGGAGGGAGCGATGATTGGGCGGTATCACACTGAGGAGGGAGCGATGATTGGGTGGTATCACACTGAGGAGGGAGCGATGATTGGGTGGTATCACACTGAGGAGGGAGCGATGATTGGGCGGTATCACACTGAGGAGGGAGCGATGATTGGGTGGTATCACACTGAGGAGGGAGCGATGATTGGGCGGTATCACACTGAGGAGGGAGCGATGATTGGGCGGTATCACACTGAGGAGGGAGCGATGATTGGGCGGTATCACACTGAGGAGGGAGCGATGATTGGGCGGTATCACACTGAGGAGGGAGCGATGATTGGGCGGTATCACACTGAGGAGGGAGCGATGATTGGGCGGTATCACACTGTGACGGGAGCGATGATTGGGCGGTATCACACTGAGGAGGGAGCGATGATTGGGCGGTATCACACTGAGGAGGGAGCGATGATTGGGCGGTATCACACTGAGGAGGGAGCGATGATTGGGCGGTATCACACTGAGGAGGGAGCGATGATTGGGCGGTATCACACTGAGGAGGGAGCGATGATTGGGTGGTATCACACTGAGGAGGGATGTGAGTGATGATTGGGCGGTATCACACTGAGGAGGGAGCGATGATTGGGCGGTATCACACTGAGGAGGGAGCGATGATTGGGTGGTATCACACTGAGGAGGGATGTGAGTGATGATTGGGCGGTATCACACTGAGGAGGGAGCGATGATTGGGCGGTATCACACTGAGGAGGGATGTGAGTGATGATTGGGCGGTATCACACTGAGGAGGGAGCGATGATTGGGTGGTATCACACTGAGGAGGGAGCGATGATTGGGTGGTATCACACTGAGGAGGGAGCGATGATTGGGCGGTATCACACTGAGGAGGGAGCGATGATTGGGCGGTATCACACTGAGGAGGGAGCGATGATTGGGCGGTATCACACTGAGGAGGGAGCGATGATTGGGCGGTATCACACTGAGGAGGGAGCGATGATTGGGCGGTATCACACTGAGGAGGGAGCGATGATTGGGCGGTATCACACTGAGGAGGGAGCGATGATTGGGCGGTATCACACTGAGGAGGAGCGATGAATTGGGCGGTATCACACTGAGGAGGGAGCGATTGATTGGGCGGTATCACACTGAGGAGGGAGCGATGATTGGGCGGTATCACACTGAGGAGGGATGTGAGTGATGATTGGGCGGTATCATACTGTGATAGTTGGTAACCTGCCATTTGGCCCACCCTCTGCCCCTCGGGGACTCCCCCATCCTCTGCTTCCTCGGGACTCCCCCACCCTCTGCCCCTCGGGGACTCCCCCCACCCTCTGCTCCTCGGGGACTCCCCCACCCTCTGCCCCTCGGGGACTCCCCCACCCTCTGCCCCTCGGGGACTCCCCCACCCTCTGCCCCTCGGGGACTCCCCCACCCCTCTGCTCCTCGGGGACTCCCCCATCCTCTGCCCCTCGGGGACTCCCCCATCCTCTGCTCCTCAGGGACTCCCCCACCCTCTGCTCCTCAGGGACTCCCCACCCTCTGCCCCTTGGGGACTCCCCATGCTGCCCCTGTGGTGGCCCTTCTGTGCTCCCATGAATGTCCTCCTGGGGGCCGCAGTCTGGCAGACTATAACATAGAGGTCCAGCTGGGTCCGGCATCATCAGAAGTCAGTGCTGGACCCCAGGAGAAGCTTCAGCCTCTCTGCTCCCAGATTTGGACCCTATAAATCCACGAGTCGCTCGACTCTTCGCCTCTTCAGTAGAGTCCTGGGACTGATCGGAGCCTCCTGCGAGGACTTTTGCCCAGTTCCACTCCAACCCCCCAGAACACAACATTCTGTGGTTGTGGGACACGTCGGTCCAATCCTTGGGCTCACCAATGTGCCGGCACTGAACACCAGCCTGTCCCCGGCATGGCGGCTCTGGAATGGAAAAGTC
>NW_028319178.1:22500-78095 GCF_062004578.1 Staurois parvus | reverse complement strand
TAAGGCAGCAGAATGTCGCCCCCCCCCCCCCCACAATCTCTAGCGATCAATTTCAACAGCGTTCTGGCCACAGAGGGAAATTATTCCGTAGGGACAGACAAGTCTTCATCCATCCTGCGTTGGACAAGTTCTCTCTAGAATCGCTCATCTGACATCATCCTTCATCTTCGTTCCCTGCTTCTGTAGTGTACATTCTGGTTGTTTCGTATTTTTTATGATTGTGTTCTATTTATAGATTCCTTTCTGAGCCTCCGGTTAAATTCGAAGAGACTTGTTTTCTATCAGGCTGATGCACTTGTTCTAAGAGAATGAGTAAAGAACAATCACTCTTCAGCTCTGAAAAGAGGTGGAACAGCCTACGTACGTGATTAGGAAATGCGGCTTTCCCCTTGCAGGGATACACTATATCAGGATTTCTCAGCTAGGGTTCCTCCAGAAGTTGCCAGGGGTTCTTCGAACAATGGGCAAGTTCTGCCTCTCAGAGAAGTTCCTACTCTTCCCTTGAGTCTTGACCCGAATACATTTTCCACATTTGAGTCTGTATAAATCAGGGTTTCTCAACTAGGGTTCCTCCAGAAGTTGCCAGGGGTTCTCTGAACAATGAGCAAGTTCTGCCTCTCAGAGAAGTTCCTACTCTTCCCTTGAGTCTTGACCTCAATACATTTTCCACATTTGAGTCTGTATAAATCAGGATTTCTCAGCTAGGGTTCCTCCAGAAGATGCCAGGGGTTCTTCGAACAATGGGCAAGTTCTGCCTCTCAGAGAAGTTCCTACTCTTCCCTTGAGTCTTGACCTCAATACATTTTCCACATTTGAGTCTGTATAAATCAGGATTTCTCAGCTAGGGTTCCTCCAGAAGTTGCCAGGGTTTCTTCGAACAATGGGCAAGTTCTGCCTCTCAGAGAAGTTCCTACTCTTCCCTTGAGTCTTGACCTCAATACATTTTCCACATTTGAGTCTGTATAAATCAGGATTTCTCAGCTAGGGTTCCTCCAGAAGATGCCAGGGGTTCTTCGAACAATGGGCAAGTTCTGCCTCTCAGAGAAGTTCCTACTCTTCCCTTGAGTCTTGACCTCAATACATTTTCCACATTTGAGTCTGTATAAATCAGGGTTTCTCAACTAGGGTTCCTCCAGAAGTTGCCAGGGGTTCTCTGAACAATGAGCAAGTTCTGCCTCTCAGAGAAGTTCCTACTCTTCCCTTGAGTCTTGACCCGAATACATTTTCCACATTGGAGTCTGTATAAATCAGGGTTTCTCAACTAGGATTTTGTAGAACACCAGATGCTGCTAGGGGTTCCTTGAGCAATGGAAAATTTCAGCTCCTCCAGATAAGTTCCTACTGACACCATTTAATTTTTTTAGCGATCTGTAAGAGAGTAATTCTTCTCAATGACCGCAAGTGTTTGGAGCATTCTTCCCACTGACCATCATGTATCATGAATAGATAGTCATTTTTGTAATGGTTCCCTGACCCTGGGAAGTTATTTCAAGGGTTCCTCTGTTGGAAAGGTTGAGAGAGGCTACACTGTATGGTCAAAGGTTTGTGGACACCTGACCATCACATCTAATATGGGCTTGCTGTGCACCACTTTTCAAAACCCTCCTGTATTTTTTTTAACTGCGTTAGAGTCGAGCAGTACAACTTCCTCCACTACATATTTTTGTTGTTTCTGTGCCCATACATTTTCTATGTCTGTCTGTATACCAGCGCCAGCTGTAGGTCTCTCGGCTCTGCTTGCCCAAACCTCAGGGTAGGGAGGTACTCACAATATACCCTTCACATGCATTGGGCTCTAGGGCAGTGGTTCTCAACCCTTTTGAGGCCGGAGTCTGGTAAATTATTCCAAAACTGTTCTTGTCACAACAGAAAGAAATACAAAATGCAAACTATGTATTGAAGTGTTGGAACGCTCTGGATGGGGTTGGGGGTCACTGTAGGGAGATGGGGGATCTGGAGGGTGTTGAGGGACTTTGCAATAGGCTTGCTGGTTCTGTAGGGAATGAGCTTTCTGGAGGGGGCTGGAGGAAACTGGGGGGGGGGGGGTCTCTTTGCAGGGGCACCGTAGGAGACTGGAAAGTGCTGTTGGGGACCTGGGGAATGAGGGGGGGGGGGGCGGCTGAAGACAGGGATGGGCAGGAGGGGCAGCTGCCCTGGGTGCAGTGGGGATTTGGAGGGGATGTGCTAGAAGGGGTCTAGGAGGGTGGATTTGTATTAGGTAGGGGGATTTGATAATTTGGAGAGATTTGTGCTAGAAGGGGAAATTTGGGAGGGAGATTTGTGCTGGGATGGTGATTGGAGGGGGGAGATTTGAAGGGGGAGAGGATTTATTTACAGAGGAGAAATTTGAGGGTTAGAGGATTTGTTCTAAGAGGAAGAGGGGATTTTTACCGAAAGTGTGAATTTTTTCTATGGGGAGATTTTTGGCTTGTACAGGTAATTTCATGTTTAGTGGGTGTGAAGATTGGTACTCCAAATTATTATTTTTTTTTTTGAGAGGGGGGAGAGAGGGGATCTTACACATAATGCTTATATATTTGGGGGGGGGGTCATTTGGCATTTTTGCCCAGGGCGCTAGATGCCCTTGTCCTGGCACTAGCTATGGGACATTGGGCAGGGGGAGTGTGGAACACTGTTGGAGGTGGGGGGCACTGTTGTGGGTTGGGCAGCACTGTGGGAAGCCGCCTGGAAGGTCAGTTGACAGCCACGGATTTAGGGACTGAGCGCAGGCTCCAGCTCTAAACAATCACTTGCAGGGAGGAGCGGGTTAAAGGGAAGTGGCTTTCCACTGGGGCTCTCTGTTCCTGCGGACACAAGGAGACTCATCTACAGTACCTGCTGAGACAATGCAGAGGTGGCTTCACAGGCCTTGGGGTCAGGTACTGAAGTTGGTTGACGGGACTTGACTCGCAGTAAGCGTTTCTGTTCGTTCATGGCAAAAGTGTTCTGTAGGGTTGAGGTCAGGACTCTGTGTAGGCCACCTCTACACCAGACTGGTCTAACAATGTCTTTCTGGAGCTGGCTTTGTACACGGGGGCAAAGTCATGGTGAAACAGTAAAGGGTCTTCACCATACTGTTCCCACAAGGTTGGAAGAACACGATTGTCTAATATGGGGTCTCTCAACCAGGGTTCCATGGAACTCTAGGGTTCCTCCAGCATCTGTCAGGGGGTTCCTTGAGCAATGCCTGCCTCTCAGGTAAGCTTCCACTAACACCATTGATCTACTAAGCTATCAGGTGCTATTTCTTCCCAATGACCTCAGGTATAGGGAGCATTCTTTCCAATGACCTCAGGTATAGGGAGCATTCTTTCCAATGACCTCAGGTATAGGGAGCATTCTTTCCAATGACCTCAGGTGTAGGGAGCATTCTTTCCAATGACCTCAGGTGTAGGGAGCATTCTTTCCAATGACCTCAGGTATAGGGAGCATTCTTTCCAATGACCTCAGGTGTAGGGAGCATTCTTTCCGATGACCTCGGGTGTAGGGAGCATTCTTTCCGATGACCTCGGGTGTAGGGAGCATTCTTTCCGATGACCTCGGGTGTAGGGAGCATTCTTTCCGATGACCTCGGGTGTAGGGAGCATTCTTCCCGATGACCTCGGGTGTAGGGAGCATTCTTCCCGATGACCTCGGGTGTAGGGAGCATTCTTCCCGATGACCTCGGGTGTAGGGAGCATTCTTCCCGATGACCTCGGGTGTAGGGAGCATTCTTCCCGATGACCTCGGGTGTAGGGAGCATTCTTCCCACGGACCATCACACTGATGTAACATGAGCTGTAGATGAAGTAGTATTTAGCAAGAGGTTCCCTGAGCTCACAAAGTAATTTCAAGGGTTCCTCTATGTTGAAAAGGTTGAGCGAGGATGGTCTAATGCAGTGGTTCTCAACCTGTGGGTCGTGACCCCTTTGGGGGTCGGAAAGGAAAAAATGTCACCAGCACACCGAGGATCACCAATATGGGTCCAAAGGTTTTAATAAACCATCACATAGTTACAGCAAGGCAACGTTTCGGAGTCTCGCAGGACCCCTTCATCAGGCATGTGACAAATTGTGATAGAAACTGGAGAACTATTTAAGAAAACCATCCACCACCCCCTTTGGGAGTCGAACAACCCTTTCACAGGGGTCACCTAAGACCATCGGAAAACACATATTTCCGATGTGTAAGAGCAGCTACTGTGTTGAAAGCAGCTACTGTGTTGAAAGCAGCAGTATTGGAGGTAAAACGACACTTCATGAATTATAATTACTGGGTAAATAATTTTATGGTTGGGGGCAGGGGCGGACTGACCATTTGGAAACTCTAGCACTGCCCGAGGGCCCAAGGTCAGTGGGGGGCCCCATGAGATGCCCATGGTACCTTTTTCATAGGCTTTTTTGAGTTTGGGCAAGGACACAGGGGCCCCATGATCCCCTATTGCCCCCTGGTTGGGGGGTCACCACAACATGAGGAACTGTATTATTATTATTATTATTATTATTACTTCGAGTTTATATACCGCCAAAGGGTTTGCTCAGCGCTGTACAATAGAGGGGGGGACAATACATGAAACAGTACAACAATAACAAACAACGTAAGAGGGCCCTACTCTTACGAGCTTACAATCTAGGAGGGAGGGGGTAAAGGTACAGTAGGAAGTGGCTGAGGGTAATGAGGGGTGGGAGGAAAGAGGGAGAATGGCCGTTAGGTGAGGGTGGGGTAGGCTTCCCTGAAGAGATGGGTTTTGAGGGAGCGCCTGAATGTGAAGAGGGAAGGCGACAGTCTGATGGATTGGGGCAGTGAGTTCCAGAGGATGGGGGAGGACCTGGAGAAGTCCTGCAGTCGTGCATGGGAGGAGGAGACCAGGGAGCAGGATAGAAGGAGGTCCTGTGAGGAGTGACGGGTACGGGTTGGGTGGTACTTGGGGATCAGGTTGGTGAGGTAGTCAGGGACAGTGTTGTGAACGACTTTGTAGGTCAGGGTTAGGAGTTTAAATTTGATGCGTTGGGCAATCGGGAGCCAGTGGAGGCAGAGGCAGAGGGGGGTGGAGGACACGGAGTGGAGTCCAGTGGAGGGAGAGGCAGAGGGGGGTGGAGGACACTGAGTGGAGTCCAGTGGAGGGAGAGGCAGAGGGGGGTGGAGGACACTGAGTGGAGTCCAGTGGAGGGAGAGGCAGAGGGGGGTGGAGGACACTGAGTGGAGTCCAGTGGAGGGATTGGCAGAGAGGGGTGGAGGATACTGAGTGGAGTCCAGTGGAGGGAGAGGCAGAGGGGGGTGGAGGACATTGAGTGGAGGCCAGTGGAGGGAGAGGCAGAGGGGGGTGGAGGACACTGAGTGGAGTCCAGTGGAGGGATTGGCAGAGAGGGGTGGAGGATACTGAGTGGAGTCCAGTGGAGGGAGAGGCAGAGGGGGGTGGAGGACACTGAGTGGAGTCCAGTGGAGGGAGAGGCAGAGGGGGGTGGCAGAGGTGGAGCGGGTGGTGAGGTGGATGAGTCTGGCCGCTGAGTTCAGGATGGTCTGGAGCGGGGAGATTAAAGGGTCGCGGCATTAGGAAGGTTGAGAAGCACGTGTCTAATGTCTTTTTATGTTGTAATAATACCCATACCCTTCAATGGAAACCCCTAAATTCAGTCATTTGGATGGAGCGATACGTTCGGCCATACTGTGCATACTTACACACCAAGGTTTGTAGAACATTAATAGGATTATCTTCATCTTTTGGTTCACATTCATAAACATATCTAAAATAAACTCTAAAAAGACAATTTCCTTCATTGCTGAATACTTTGATTTGTTCATTACGGTGGGAGTCTGGACAGCGAAGGAATGTTCTATTGACAACACAGAACAACCTTGGAATTTGTGTCCTTTGCTGCTCAGCCTTGTGCTAGATTTACAGCGAGCGAGCGAGCAGATCACCGTTCCTCTGTGCCCCTGAGCTGTCACTCCGGAACGTCCTCCCTCTCCCTCGCTCTGCATTTCTCCTCCATAGCCTGGCTCGCTGCTCACAGAACACCATGTGCTATTTTTATACATCTCCTGTCTTGCAGTGAAAAACCATTAAATCCGCGTTCAGCGACAGGCCAGGGTGCGGATAGCCAGGGATTTATTTTTACTCGGCATTCAAAATCCATTTTTATCCGTTTTTGTAGAAAGGGTGCCCTTGGTGCTTACCTCCTCCGCCGCGTTCAGATATTTTTATGTACGTCGGACGGGGAAAGGTGAAGGGTGGAATTAGGTAGCGTCGGGTAGATATATGCCGTGTCCTTTCTTTTCCAATTGCTATCTGTTCTCGAATATATTTCGTAGGTAAGCCTTGTGTCCGCTGTGCGGGGCAGCAGATTTAAAGCTTTACGGTAAGCTGGTAAGCGTTCACTCCAACGAAAAACTGAAAGTTAAAAGCCTCAACTCAGGGCTGCCTTTTGTTGACCTTTTCTGAAAATGGCAGTTGCCCTTCTTTCATGCTGATCCCGTGGCTTCATTACTAAAGGTGGCGTATAGTGTAACACATTGGGACCCAACCTAAAAGATTTTTTGATAGACTTCCTATTTAATCACTTGCCTACCGGGCACTTCTACCCCCTTCCTGCCTACAGGGCACTTCTACCCCCTTCCTGCCTACCGGACACTTCTACCCCCTTCCTGCCTACAGGGCACTTCTACCCCCTTCCTGCCTACAGGGCACTTCTACCCCCTTCCTGCCTACAGGGCACTTCTACCCCCTTCCTGCCTACAGGGCACTTCTACCCCCTTCCTGCCTACAGGGCACTTCTACCCCCTTCCTGCCTACCGGGCACTTCTACCCCCTTCCTGCCTACCGGACACTTCTACCCCCTTCCTGCCTACAGGGCACTTCTACCCCCTTCCTGCCTACAGGGCACTTCTACCCCCTTCCTGCCTACAGGGCACTTCTACCCCCTTCCTGCCTACAGGGCACTTCTACCCCCTTCCTGCCTACCGGGCACTTCTACCCCCTTCCTGCCTACCGGACACTTCTACCCCCTTCCTGCCTACCGGGCACTTCTACCCCCTTCCTGCCTACAGGGCACTTCTACCCCCTTCCTGCCTACAGGGCACTTCTACCCCCTTCCTGCTTACAGGGCACTTCTACCCCCTTCCTGCCTACAGGGCACTTCTACCCCCTTCCTGCCTACAGGGCACTTCTACCCCCTTCCTGCCTACCAGGCCAATTTTCAGCTTTTAGCGCTGCCGCACTTTGACAATTGTGCTGTCATGCAACATTGTACCCATATGAAATTTTTATCATTTTTTTCTCACAAATAGAGCTTTCTTTTGGTGGTATTTAATCACTGCTGGGCACTTTACTTTTTGTGCTATAAGTAAACAAAGTGCAAAAAAATTTGAAAAAAAAAAAACGTTTTTTTGTTTCTATCATAACATTTTTCAAACAGGTAATTTTTCTCCACTGATGTGCGTTTGATGAGGCAGCACTGATGGGCACTGATAGGCGGCACTGAAGGGCACGGATAGGCGGCACTGATAAGCAGCACTAATGAGGTGGCACGGATAGGCGGCACTGATAGGCAGCACTAATGAGGTGTCACGGATAGGTGGTACTGATATGTGGCACTGATAGGCGACACTGGTAATGGGTACTGATAGACAGCACTGATAGGTGGCACTGACTGGCACAACCGCTGGGGACTGACTGGCAGCACTGCTGGGCTGCACTGGTGGGCACTGGTGGTGGGCACTGGTGGGTGGCACTGCTGGGTGACACAGGTGGGTGGCACTGCTGGGTGACACAGGTGGGCGCACTGCTGGGTGACACAGGTGGGCGGAACTTGTGTGTGGCACTGCTGGGCACCGATCATCAGGGCACTGGTGATCAGTGACCCTGATGATCGGTGCCGATCCCCGCTCTGACAACTGTCGGATTTCGGCAGTACTTTCCTCACGATCTGACAGCGTGAAGAAAGTGCAGCCGAGAACCAGCATTTGCATTTTCCCGGTGATCAGCGTGTCATTGGACACGGCTGATCACGTGGTAAAAGGCCGATCACAGAGATCGCCGGGAGCGCGCCCCCCGAGCGCATTCTGGGAGGACGTCCTATGACATCCACCCAGAACTGGCCGGCTAGTGTAGCCGTCATTCGGCTATCTGCGGTGGGCAATTAGTTAAAGGAGATGTATGGCCAAACCCTTTTTGGCTATAATTCCTGCTGAGGAACACCGGTGTGCACATCATTTTGCAATCCTGTGACCCATTTTCAGCCAACAGTGGGCAAAAACTCAGCCGGTCCAGGCTCTGCAGGGGTCCTGTCACTAATGTCGGGACATGCCCAGATCCTTGACTGGTAGCAGATTCCGGCACGAAGGATTTATCTCGCCCCATATACAGCCCTGCACTCCAGTGAGCGCTGGAGGGGCAGAACAGAGAGCTGGTGACTGGCTCTTTGCTCACTGAAGGCTAAGAACTGAGTGATCAACGGTCTTTGATCGCTCAATTCTCAGTCTTAGAAGCAGTGGGGGACAGATGCAGCATCAGATCGATGCTGCATCCACCTGGTTCAGGGGTAGGCAACCTGCGGCTCTCCAGCTGTTGCAGGACTACAAGTTCCATCATGCCTCTACAAAACTGACAGTTACAGCTATGACTTGCAATGTTAATAAATCTGCCACCTAAATAAATATCGCCCCACAAAGTGTTACACAGTGCAGTGAATTCACACATTGTTTTTGTAGAATTTATTTAAAAGGATAATGCACTTTGTATGATTTATTTTTTTTTTTTTTTTTTTTTTTTATTTTGATCGGTCGTGAAAGCCTTTGAGAGGCTCTGATATTTGGACATTTCTGTGAAATCACCTTTATGACTTTTTTGTAGGACACTTGTGTGGTTTTTATTATAATTTTTTGGACTTTGATTATTATTTTTTATTTAAATTTTATTATTTACTTTGTTGGGCGTTATATATTTAGGTGTCATTTTTATTATTTATTTATTAGTTACGTCTTCAGGGGTGAAGGTGAAATATATGCTATAAGGGGTACTTTATATTATTAGATTTACTTATTTATTTTGGAGTGGCATTGCCATTATTATAGTTTTGTAATGTTGCAATGCCTCATGGGAAATGTAGTTCCACAACAGCTAGAGAACCGCAGGTTGCCTACCCCTGACCTAGGTGAATGAGTAGAGCTGCCTTGTCTTGTACCTTTTACCCCTTTTGTTAATCTACTTTTTTTTTAGATCATTCCTACCTTTTATCCTCAACCTGCTCGCCCACGCAGCAAATCCAGAGTTGTTCTGCTGTGCTCCGCCGCTCTGCTGTTGTACATTGGGTCCTGGCGTTGCTATTTTCCTTTATAGTGGGAGTCGGTTGTCTCTTCTGGTTCCTGCAGATGGTCCCCTGAGGACAAGGTTTGAGTCCTCCTTCTTTCAGGGTTGTCTATCCCCTTCTGATGTCCCAGGAGGCTCCAGGAGCAGGGTTCTAGGTGGTTCTCGCCTAGTTGAGAATGGAGGCAGGGGGTGGGGTGGAATACAAAAGAAAAAAAAAAAAAAGTAAATGAAAACTAAAGTCTGCGAATATGTGGTGGGAGGCAAACAATGGGGCAAAGTGGTTTCTGAGTGAAGATCCACTTGACTTGTAGTCTTTCTTTTCGGTGAGGTCAGTTCTTTAGGAATGCATAGGGTATTGGTGCCTGCATCTAACATTGGGGAAAGGTGTCCCCATTTCCGAATTTCCTCTTGTCATCTGTTCATCGGTGACAGCCGGTACATTTTGGCCTTCCCATTTCTATCTGGCTTGGTGACAATGGTCACCAGGACAAAAGGAGGAGATGAATCTACCCAGCAAGGACATAGGACTCTGTAAAGCCTAACAGATTCCAAACCAGCCTTTCTCAACCAGGGTGCCTTGAGGTTCCTTCAGGGGTGCCATGGAAAATTGTCTAAAAATTGCCCAAAACTTGTATACAAGCCAGCGGGGTGGAACAAGCCTGCCTTTTAGTTACACAAAGCCACAGGTTTTCATTGTTCACCATTACGACCTTCTAGCCGCCAGCGTCCTGACAACCAATGGCATCATCAGTTGATAAGGAGGATGTCCGCTGCCTGCACAGCATCCTAGTTTGACCCTTCCCTGCCCCTCTCCATCAGCTCTGGGGTTACATTAGCTCAGTGATGAAGAAAAACTGAGGGAGAGGAGAAACATTGGAATACTAGTCTGTACCAGTGTGCAAAAGTGTATTTGCTTTGGGAGAATAAATCACCTCCAATGTTGGGTGTCCTACATGTGTGGATGTTGCTGCGTTATATTAACCTCTTGGCGCCGGCCAAACGCAAATGTGCGGCCTCCCGGCGTCTGGGCCTAAACACCTAGTGGCCACACATTTGCATTCTATTAATAGAACATGCTCCCAGCACACATGTCCGGTACTCACGGAAAGGTCCCGATCTCCTCTTGCGATTGTGACCTTTCCTGATCATGTGACCGCCGTGACAGCGAAATACCGGCGGTCACATGACCCTAAACCCTGCCCCACCTCCCGGCTTCTGAAACCCTTAAAGGGCCTGAAGGCGCCGACGCCAAGGGGCTAAACTATTAGAATTGTTGTTCACATTTTAGAATCAGAGGCCTCAAGACTTGTCCATCATTTTAAAGGGTGCCTCGGGACTGTCCATAATTTAAAGGGTGCTTTGAATGAAAAAAGGTTGAGAAACACGGTGTAACGGAACCGGACCCCAACTGCACTAGGGTATTTCCGTTAGACTCCCGATTCCTTGTCCGAACACAGATCCACGGACACCACCGCTGACCATACAAGACGAGACAGCACCAGACTTGTATTAAAACAGGAAATGGACTGCTTTATTTTAACACAGACACAAGATATATACATTCAAGCAGCCACCCCCCACCAAGCCAATAAACAAACACATACAACCCATAATAGTTTGCTCCCAAGCCAGACACACCATAGAACAATGGGACCACCACATGGCATTAAACAATGAACAACCCCCACACCCCACCTATACATGTCTATACAATATCAGGACCTTCCACTCTGTACCCCTAACAGCCACAGGGTGACTTACACATAATAGGGATATGGGGAGCTGAGACAGGGGTCTCACCCACCTCTCCAAAGGGGGCTGTGTTCCATGGGCCCCCCACCCAAAGTGACTCCGGTCTAAACCAAAGATAAGCAAACAATTTGGTTGGAGAC
Source organism: Staurois parvus (assembly GCF_062004578.1). Taxonomy (NCBI): domain Eukaryota; kingdom Metazoa; phylum Chordata; class Amphibia; order Anura; family Ranidae; genus Staurois; species Staurois parvus. The sequence goes on along the minus strand of NW_028319178.1, from coordinate 66,917 downwards.
GCGCTTTAACAGGGCATAAATGAAAATCCCTAGAACTCCGAGCTCCCGTCCTAATGGTCGGCACTCAGACTCCGTGCACCTGCTCCCCTGTAAAAATCCCGATTCCAGCTGACGAGCCCTCTTTACCAAGCTGCCTAATTGTCTTCGTCTGGCAGAGGGCCGGCGAGGAATTGATTTCAGTTTAAATCTGTTCCTTCGGTCCAGGAAGATAAACAAGTTGCTGTGTAAACAGGATTATTTTAAACCCGGATATATTTGTGCTTTTAGCAGCAATGACACAAAGTCCTACGAAATAATATAAAGGCTCCAACCGCTCCATCGCCCCCAACTTCCCCTCCCCTCCGCTGGATAGACGAGGGTGGAATGGCTGCTATTGATTCCGATCCGTAAGTAGTTCTATCTATAGGATCTGACATCCGGGGATTCAGCAAATTGAAGAGATTAGTTTGTATCATTGTTTTTGGTACCGATGAATGCATTAATAATGACCACACATGTGACCCGTGCTGACGAGATGACGGAGATTGGATGTGGTTTGTGACAGTTGGGCGTGGAGAAGCGGCTTTCAACCAGATCTCACCAGTGAGCAGGTTATCCCCTCTAGGTATAAAAAAACCAAATAACTGCGCTTAACCCCTTCCAGTCCGGACACTTTCACTCCCTTCCAGTCCGGACACTTTCACTCCCTTCCAGTCCGGACGCATTCACTCCCTTCCAGTCCGGACGCATTCACTCCCTTCCAGTCCGGACGCATTCACTCCCCCCTTCCGGTCCGGACGCATTCACTCCCCCCTTCCGGTCCGGACGCATTCACTCCCCCCTTCCGGTCCGGGCGCATTCACTCCCCCCTTCCGGTCCGGACGCATTCACTCCCCCCTTCCGGTCCGGGCGCATTCACTCCCCCCTTCCGGTCCGGGCGCATTCACTCCCCCCTTCCGGTCCGGGCGCATTCACTCCCCCCTTCCGGTCCGGGCGCATTCACTCCCCCCTTCCGGTCCGGGCGCATTCACTCCCCCCTTCCGGTCCGGGCGCATTCACTCCCCCCTTCCGGTCCGGGCGCATTCACTCCCCCCTTCCGGTCCGGGCGCTTTCCCCCCCCCCTTCCAGTCCAGGCCAATTTTCAGCTTTCAGCGCCATTACACTTTAAATGACAATTGCGCGGTCATGCAACACTGTACCTGTATGAATTATTTTTTTTGCATTTTTTTGAGACAGATAAAGCTTTATTTTGGTGGTATTTATTCACCACTGGGATTTTTTTTTTTTTTTGCTGTCCGGTCATTTATATACAGCAGCTGGACGGGAAGTGGTTAAATATATTAAAAATGAAACAAATGAATATAAAAGAAAAGCAGCTGACAAATAAAGGCAATATCACAAAATGGAAACTAAAGAAAATGCAGCGCTAATGAAAGAGGGAAAATTAGAAAATTATGAAGTCCAAATTAAAATCTTGAAAAGTCCTCAAAACGTTCTAAAACAAAAATGTAGGAGACTGATCTTGACCATATACACCAACACCATACACCCGGAAAAGGTGGCCCCCCACCGGACACTTTGACCGTATACAGCAGTCAGTATGCGCACAGTGATGAAGAGTAGATATGATGAATATTTTCAATGGATATCGTCTCCCGGATGGAATAATGGCTCCGTGATGGAGAATCTTCATTAATACCGGTCAGGAAGCACCATATAGTAGGGACTCAAAAACGACAGTTGATCCATAGAGGAAATCCTCCTGTACATATAAAATGAGATTTCCACTTTAAGATTAATTATACTTCCAAGAAACTCCCATTCGATGATCAGAAAAGGAATATAGAACAGAAAAAGCTCATATTGTAGTAATTAATAAACATTTGGGCCAATTTATTAAAAGATCCACATTAACTATTAATAGAACCAGCATTGAATGAACAAAAGTTTCCAATACCCTTTTAGTTATTTTTTTTTTTTTCTTTTTGATTCAAACAGTATCTTTTTCACTTTGAACAGGCAAAATGACAGGTTCTCTTGTAAGGGCACTACCACTCATTGATGACCTTGCCGCATTGCCCCATCACTCCATTTGTCTGTTGGAGCCTTGGGACATATCCAGTACTTCTGGGACCAGGGGAGCATGTGAACTTCTCGCTTTGGCCATTCCTGGGCAGCAATTTGCTACTTCAGTTTGATTGGCCTATCATATAAAACAGGCAGGGGCGGACTGGCCATTTGGAAACTTGGGCAGTGCCTGAGGGCCCGGGGACAGTAGGGGGCCCCATGAGATGCCCCTGCTACCTTTTTCATAGGCTTTTTTGAGTTTGGGCAAGGACACAGGGGCCCCATGAGTTGTCAGTCCACCCTTGAAAGCAGGGCTCGACAAATTTGTTTTGAATCTAGGAGCTAACTAAAAAAGTTAGGAGCCATTTTTTTTTAAATCATGTCCGGGATGTCAGACAATAGGAATTGCTCACGTTTGGTGCCAGGCCCGGACTGGGACAAAAAATAGGCCCAGGCATTTTAGAATGAGCAGCCCAGACTCTGTTGCAGTTCCCAACTTTTTTTTTTTTTTAACCTCATGCCAAAACGAGTCATGAAACTGACCTGGAGCTCGCCCCCTTGTACCCTAGAGGGCACGTTGAATGAGAGCATGGCGACCTAAGCCATGTAGCCAGTCCACATTGTATTCATCCCTTGGAATGTTTGTGGTTGGTGGCCCACCCCTTTGCCGATGGTTAGAAGAACCCTGAAGCCATACAAGCTGTAGCTGTCAGCGTCTCTTGCGCATGCATGGTGGCATCCCTAGGACGCCAGAATGCCTCTTGTCCGTACATGCTGAGACAGGGATGTCAAACTGGCGGCCCTCCAGCTGTTACGAAACTACAAGTCCCATCATGCCTCTGTCTTTGGGATTCATACTTTAAACGGTCAATCTTGAAATGCCTCATGGGACTTGTAGAGCTGGAGGGCCGCCAGTTTGGCACCCATGCGCGAAGAGGTATGGATAGGAGATTTAGCTGCAAGAATTTCAAATCCATGGGTGAGTGAGGCTACGTCATAGTGCCTGACAGAAGACGGCTGACAAAAGCCCAGGTGCAAGTCACCATGACGACTTGGTGCCTGGGATTTGTTGAGCCCTGAAGGACAGCCTTAGTGCCAAAAGGGGCCGGTGATTGAAGTATGTAGGCAGGTTTCTATAAGTAGGCTATTGCCAATTAGGAGTATTTGTGCTGCTCAGGTGGGGAAAAGGGTTAATGCTAGGTCTGCTGGTTTCCCAGGCTTTTCTGGGCCTACCCTCCTTCCTGTGGTATTCATAAATAGGGTGAAGGCAGGATCCATAGGAGTCAAGAAATCTGTGGGAGACTCAATAGAAACTGGCTTCAAGATTTGCATCAGCAAGATGTAAGTAGGAACCACCAGCAATGGAAACTACCTTCAATGGATTTGCACCTGTACAGGCATGCCTGGGCAGCTCAAGAGCAATTAGATAGGAGGACTATGTTGCACTTTGTTCTTGTCTGTTACGGAAGTTTCCAGTAAAGTTCATTGTTTCATGGGAGGTTCATCAGCCACAACACAGAGATCCTCTAGCAACCTCTCAAGGAATACATGGGTTCCACAGAATCCGTGATTGAGGTTGACTGATACGAAAACCTGCACAATGGGACCTTGTAGGTACCTTCTGCCACCAGCGGCTGACCATGTGACCATATTAATTTGACCAAAGGGTCATGTTTATAAAATGTTAGCTGCATGATGTTTTCTAGTACGATGGGGCACTGACCTGAAACAAGTCTCCTGGAAGAGGGTGCAAAAATTTGCAGAAGGAAACCTCTGCAGTGGCAGCCTATTTGTCTCTCAACAAACGCTTTTCCTTTAACATAGAAGTGTATTTCTATTCACCATCTCCTTGACCAGAAATCTGTGGGAGACTCAATAGAAACTGGCTTCAAGGTTCTCAGCAACAAAATATAAGTAGGAACCACCAGCATTGGACACTACCTTCTATGGACTTACACCTGTACAGGCATGCCTGGGCAGCTCAAGAGCAGTTAGATAGGAGGACTAGTAAAGTTCATTGTTTCATGGGAGGTTCATCAGCCACAACACAGAGAATCTTTAGCAACCTCTCAAGGAATCCATGGGTTCCACAGAATCCCTGGTTGAGGATGACTGATACAAAAACCTGCAGACCGGGACCTTGTAGGTACCTTCTGCCACCAGCAACTGACCATGTGACCATTTTAATTTGACCAAAGGGTCATGTTTATAAAATAATTTGACCAAAGGGTCATGGTTATAAAATATTTTGACCAAAGGGTCATGGTTATAAAATGCTAGCTGCATGACGTTTTCTAGTACGATGGGGCACTGACCTGAAACAAGCCTCCTGGAAGAGGGTGCAAAAATTTGCAGAAGGAAACCTCTGCAGTGGCAGCCTATGTGTCTCTCAACAAACGCTTTTCCTTTAACATAGAAGTGTATTTCTATTCACCATCTCCTTGACCAGAAATCTGTGGGAGACTCAATAGAAACTGGCTTCAAGGTTTGCATCAGCAAGATGCAAGTAGGAACCACCAGCAATGGAAACTACCTTCTATGGACTTGCACCTGTACAGGCATGCCTGGGCAGCTCAAGAGCAGTTAGATAGGAGGACTATGTTGCACTTTGTTCTGGTCTGTTACGGAAGTTTCCAGTAAAGTTCATTGTTTCATGGGAGGTTCATCAGCCACAGCACAGAGAACCTTTAGCAACCTCTCAAGGAATCCATGGGTTCCACGGAATCCCTGGTTGAGGATGACTGATACGAAAACCTGCACACTGGGACCTTGTAGGTACCTTCTGCCACCAGCAACTGACCATGTGACCATTTTAGTTTGACCAAAGGGTCATGGTTATAAAATGCTAGCTGCATGATGTTTTCTAGTACGATGGGGCACTGACCTGAAACAAGCCTCCTGGAAGAGGGTGCAAAAATTTGCAGAAGGAAACCTCTGCAGTGGCAGCCTATGTGTCTCTCAACAAACGCTTTTCCTTTAACATAGAAGTGTATTTCTATTCACCATCTCCTTGACCAGAAATCTGTGGGAGACTCAATAGAAACTGGCTTCAAGGTTTGCATCAGCAAGATGCAAGTAGGAACCACCAGCAATGGAAACTACCTTCTATGGACTTGCACCTGTACAGGCATGCCTGGGCAGCTCAAGAGCAGTTAGATAGGAGGACTATGTTGCACTTTGTTCTGGTCTGTTACAGAAGTTTCCAGTAAAGTTCATTGTTTCATTTGAGGTTCATCAGCCACAGCACAGAGAACCTTTAGCAACCTCTCAAGGAATCCATGGGTTCCACAGAATCCCTGGTTGAGGATGACTGATACAAAAACCTGCACACCGGGACCTTGTAGGTACCTTCTGCCACCAGCAACTGACCATGTGACCATTTTAATTTGACCAAAGGGTCATGTTTATAAAATAATTTGACCAAAGGGTCATGGTTATAAAATATTTTGACCAAAGGGTCATGGTTATAAAATGCTAGCTGCATGACGTTTTCTAGTACGATGGGGCACTGACCTGAAACAAGCCTCCTGGAAGAGGGTGCACAAATTTGCAGAAGGAAACCTCTGCAGTGGCAGCCTATGTGTCTCTCAACAAACGCTTTTCCTTTAACATAGAAGTGTATTTCTATTCACCATCTCCTTGACCAGAAATCTGTGGGAGACTCAATAGAAACTGGCTTCAAGGTTTGCATCAGCAAGATGCAAGTAGGAACCACCAGCAATGGAAACTACCTTCTATGGACTTGCACCTGTACAGGCATGCCTGGGCAGCTCAAGAGCAGTTAGATAGGAGGACTATGTTGCACTTTGTTCTGGTCTGTTACGGAAGTTTCCAGTAAAGTTCATTGTTTCATGGGAGGTTCATCAGCCACAGCACAGAGAACCTTTAGCAACCTCTCAAGGAATCCATGGGTTCCACGGAATCCCTGGTTGAGGATGACTGATACGAAAACCTGCACACTGGGACCTTGTAGGTACCTTCTGCCACCAGCAACTGACCATGTGACCATTTTAGTTTGACCAAAGGGTCATGGTTATAAAATGCTAGCTGCATGATGTTTTCTAGTACGATGGGGCACTGACCTGAAACAAGCCTCCTGGAAGAGGGTGCAAAAATTTGCAGAAGGAAACCTCTGCAGTGACAGCCTATGTGTCTCTCAACAAACGCTTTTCCTTTAACATAGAAGTGTATTTCTAGTCACCATCTCCTTGACCAGAAATCTGTGGGAGACTCAATAGAAACTGGCTTCAAGGTTTGCATCAGCAAGATGCAAGTAGGAACCACCAGCAATGGAAACTACCTTCTATGGACTTGCACCTGTACAGGCATGCCTGGGCAGCTCAAGAGCAGTTAGATAGGAGAACTATGTTGCACTTTGTTCTGGTCTGTTACGGAAGTTTCCAGTAAAGTTCATTGTTTCATGGGAGGTTCATCAGCCACAGCACAGAGAACCTTTAGCAACCTCTCAAGGAATCCATGGGTTCCACGGAATCCCTGGTTGAGGATGACTGATACGAAAACCTGCACACTGGGACCTTGTAGGTACCTTCTGCCACCAGCAACTGACCATGTGACCATTTTAATTTGACCAAAGGGTCATGGTTATAAAATAATTTGACCAAAGGGTCATGGTTATAAAATGCTAGCTGCATGATGTTTTCTAGTACGATGGGGCACTGACCTGAAGCAAGTCTCCTAGAAGAGGGTGCAAAAATTTGCAGAAGGAGACCTCCGCAGTGGCAGCCTATGTGTCTCTCAACAAACGCTTTTCCTTTAACATAATGTGTTTTTCTATTCACCATCTCCTTGACCTCTGACCCCAGACCACCTTATTTTACTGTACGATTTCATTCCATTAACCCAGAGTCTTCTCCTGAGAATCCTCTCCATTACATTTAGTAAATTTTCCTTTTAACCTATTGATTAACACATTGGCCTTCATGACGGATGTGGAGCGTGTTTTTGTAGCGATAATTGGAGGGGTGCCAGGTTCGCTTCTATGCTGCAGGCAATATTTATGGTCGATGTTCTCCAAAGCTGGTCAACCAACGTCAAATCTTTCTCTTATTTTCTGATATTAAGGAGAATGTGGACTCATTCCATCAGATTCTTAGACCTACATATAAAAGATCGGCTTGTTTAATCATTTTATCAATGTGCATTGACGTGTTGGTCCAGCTAAAATGTATTTTTGTCTTTTATGGGTGAGGTGGACTTCCTGGGGCCGAACATGGATCGAAATTCAGCCGGATCAGCAGGGACCGGCCGACTCGAGATCCGTGTATGGGCAGGGAGGATGCTACTGATCGACTTCTGTACAACCAGCCTGTCGGGTTTTTCCCGATCGACAGCAACACTGATCGTTGTATTCTGATAGCGGGGAATGCTTCCTGCGTTCGGAATACAACTCCGCAGGAAGGATTCCCCCAACCACATTGAATGAGTGAATGGGGGGAATCAGGTTTTTTTTTTTTATTTCAACCCGCTGGTTCAATGGGGAAAAAAATGTAATTTAGTATGGGCCTGCTTTAGACATTTCTCCACACTTCTGTCCCAGTGAGAACTCTACTCAGGTTGCCTTCTGTGTCCTGTGAGTAGAATTAGCATCACTTCCTGTTCTTCTGACACTGCAGGAAGTAAGAGGAAAATTGTGTAGACTAAAAGCTCTGAGATTGCTGCTAGGTACCACCATTTCGGATGTGATGTCAGCAGCTCAAGCATGCTCAGGTGTGTCACTCAAATGATACGCTATAGCAGTCACAGTCAGCTTTCTTGACATGGGGGGGTCCTCAACTGTAACCTCCGACATCTAAGGGCCACACATAAAATGTAATAAATGTTTAGTGTCCGAGACAGCGGGCTCACAACAGGATATAGTCAGACTATGAGCATGATGCAAGAAGTGGCCAGAAACCGTGTACACGATACAAGAGATGGTCAGAGACTGGACATGATGCGAGAGACGGTCAGAGACTGGACCTGATGCGAGAGACGGTCAGAGACTGGACCTGATGCGAGAGACGGTCAGAGACTGGACCTGATGCGAGAGACGGTCAGAGACTGGACCTGATGCGAGAGACGGTCAGAGACTGGACCTGATGCGAGAGACGGTCAGAGACTGGACCTGATGCGAGAGACGGTCAGAGACTGGACCTGATGCGAGAGACGGTCAGAGACTGGACCTGATGCGAGAGACGGTCAGAGACTGGACCTGATGCGAGAGACGGTCAGAGACTGGACCTGATGCGAGAGACGGTCAGAGACTGCGGTTCTGATGCGAGAGACGGTCAGAGACTGCGGTTCTGATGCGAGAGACGGTCAGAGACTGCGGTTCTGATGCGAGAGACGGTCAGAGACTGCGGTTCTGATGCGAGAGACGGTCAGAGACTGCGGACCTGATGCGAGAGACGGTCAGAGACTGCGGACCTGATGCGAGAGACGGTCAGAGACTGCGGACCTGATGCGAGAGACGGTCAGAGACTGCGGACCTGATGCGAGAGACGGTCAGAGACTGCGGACCTGATGCGAGAGACGGTCAGAGACTGGGGACCTGATGCGAGAGACGGTCAGAGACTGGGGACCTGATGCGAGAGACGGTCAGAGACTGGGGACCTGATGCGAGAGACGGTCAGAGACTGGGGACCTGATGCGAGAGACGGTCAGAGACTGGGGACCTGATGCGAGAGACGGTCAGAGACTGGGGACCTGATGCGAGAGACGGTCAGAGACTGGGGACCTGATGCGAGAGACGGTCAGAGACTGGGGACCTGATGCGAGAGACGGTCAGAGACTGGGGACCTGATGCGAGAGACGGTCAGAGACTGGGGACCTGATGCGAGAGACGGTCAGAGACTGGGGACCTGATGCGAGAGACGGTCAGAGACTGGGGACCTGATGCGAGAGACGGTCAGAGACTGGGGACCTGATGCGAGAGACGGTCAGAGACTGGGGACCTGATGCGAGAGACGGTCAGAGACTGGGGACCTGATGCGAGAGACGGTCAGAGACTGGGGACCTGATGCGAGAGACGGTCAGAGACTGGGGACCTGATGCGAGAGACGGTCAGAGACTGGGGACCTGATGCGAGAGACGGTCAGAGACTGGGGACCTGATGCGAGAGACGGTCAGAGACTGGGGACCTGATGCGAGAGACGGTCAGAGACTGGGGACCTGATGCGAGAGACGGTCAGAGACTGGGGACCTGATGCGAGAGACGGTCAGAGACTGGGGACCTGATGCGAGAGACGGTCAGAGACTGGGGACCTGATGCGAGAGACGGTCAGAGACTGGGGACCTGATGCGAGAGACGGTCAGAGACTGGGGACCTGATGCGAGAGCCGGTCAGAGACTGGGGACCTGACCGTTCCCCATAGCAAGCTGTGAGGAGGCACCTGTACAGGCGTGCCCCTGACCCATGCTGTGTGCATCAATAGACACACACAGCACAGGCCCGGCCACATCCCCTCGCTCCCTCCTCACAGAATGTGACTGACAGCAGCGGGAGCCTATGGCTCTCACTATTTTCAGAGTCACCTGTGAGACCAGGAAAAGAGAACAGCGGCACTGAAGATGGGACAGCGCTCAAATGGCGAGAGGAATCGGGTAAATTTTTAGGGAGGGGGAAGGGCACAACAGATAGTAGGACCTTTTTTTGTTTTTTTTACCTTTTTTAAAGAAAAGTATTTAGACTTGTAGAACTCCTTTTTCACAAAATAATTTGGGAAAAATACTTAAAAGTAAGAACTTACCATACTTTTATTTTCTGTGCTTTTACATGCAATATTTTTATGTTGATGACAGGGACTCTTTATGGTGCATTAAAGGAAACCATAAGCAATCACCAGGATTTTTACTTCATTTTAGGTTCGGTTCATGTAGAATTTTTGCTTTTGAGCTGCAGGCATTACGTAAGATGAAAGTTCCTCGCAGACGCCGTCTTGTTCCTTATCTTTGTAGTTGGCGGTGGGAGGAGTTTGGCGTTTCATCAAACTGCATTGCCATTCACTATCATGATTACAAAGGAGCGGCTCTGTGCCTCAGCCAGGCCTCATTTCCTGCTTTAATATATATTTATAATGACTAATATTTAAAAAAAACAATGTCTCTGTTGTGTAATATGTACATAAGGGGAAGCCATATTGGTTTATGAAATGTGCTGCTTGCTCTGGTTAGTGCCTTATAGTGACTGTGCTTTACTGTTTTTTCTGTGCAAGTCTATTAGCATGCTCAGCCTTGTTCTAAAAAGGAGACTCTGTGTGACTAATTGATCTTGCCTCAGCAGCCTTTACCAGTACTACTCTACTTATCTAGCTACTGGGGGCATCTCAATGTGTCTGTATGAAATGCACAAGAGGGGATCCAAACCAATACTTGCAAATGTATTATTTGATTACATTTATTCATTTAACGTGTGAATCGGGACAATATCAAGTGACAGCACGCCACAGTGTTGTCACCCCGTGTACAGGGTAGTTGTGGATGGGGATATAGTTAAATACACTTCAAAGCGAAACTTAGGGCTCATTTACATATAGTGCCGTGATTGGCAGTTTCCACACTGAACCGCTAGGGCACATACGCTATATTGCCAAAAGTATTGGGCCCCGCCCTGCAAATCATGTGATTCAGGTGTCCCTATCCCCTCCATATCGTGATTCAGGTGTCCCTATCCCCTCCATATCGTGATTCAGGTGTTCCAATCCCCTCCATATCGTGATTCAGGCGTCCCAATCTCCTCCAAATCATGTGATTCAGGTGTTCAAATCCCCTCCATATCATGTGATTCAGGCGTCCCTATCCCCTCCATATCGTGATTCAGGTGTCCCAATCCCCTCCATATCGTGATTCAGGTGTCCCAATCCCCTCCATATCGTGATTCAGGTGTCCCAATCCCCTCCGTATCGTGATTCAGGTGTCCCAATCCCCTCCGTATCGTGATTCAGGTGTCCCAATCCCCTCCATATCGTGATTCAGGTGTCCCAATCCCCTCCATATCGTGATTCAGGTGTCCCAATCCCCTCCATATCGTGATTCAGGTGTCCCAATCCCCTCCATATCGTGATTCAGGCGTCCCAATCTCCTCCAAATCATGTGATTCAGGCGTTCCAATCCCCTCCATATCATGTGATTCAGGCGTCCCTATCCCCTCCATATCATGTGATTCAGGCGTCCCTATCCCCTCCATATCATGTGATTCAGGCGTCCCTATCCCCTCCATATCATGTGATTCAGGTGTCCCTATCCCCTCCATATCATGTGATTCAGGCGTCCCTATCCCCTCCATATCGTGATTCAGGTGTTGCAATCCCCTCCATATCATGTGATTCAGGTGTTCCAATCCCCTCCATGGACACAGGTGTATACAATCAAGCCCCTAGGCATGCAGACTGCTTCTACAAACATTGGTGAAAGAATGGGTCGCTCTCAGGAGCTCAGTGACTCCAAGCGTGGTCCCGTGATAGGTGGCCACCTGGGCAATAAGTCCATCCGTGACATTTCCTGGCTACTAAATATTCCACGCTCAACTGTTAGTGGGATTATAACAAAGTGGAAGCAACTGGGAACAACAGCCACTCAGCCACCAAGTGGTAGGCCACGTCACATGACAGGGCGGGGTCAGCGCATGCTGAAGCGCACAGTGCGCAGAAGTCGCCAACTGTCTGAGTCAATAGCTAAAGACCTCCAAACTTGGTGTGGCCTTCAGATGAGCCCAACAACAATGCATAGAGAATTCATGGAATGGGTTTCCATGGCCGAGCAGCTGCATCCAAGCCTTCCATCACCAAGTGCAATGCAAAGTGTCGGCTGCCGTGGTGTAAAGCATGCCGCCACTGGACTCTAGAGCAGTGGAGACATGTTCTCTGGAGTAACCAATCATGCTTCTCTGTTTGGCAATCCGATGGATGTGTCTGGGTTTGGCGGTTTCCAGGAGAACGGTACTTGCCTGACTGCATTGTGCCAAGTGTAAAGTTTGCAAATTCATCTTCCTTTCAGACGCCATCGGAAACCGGCTATCTCTTCTTGGACCCCTGATGACACTCATGCGAAGAACGTGGAAGTGACAGCCAGCCCCGATATACATACTCAGGCGTCCAGCAAATTATTCTACCTATCAGACGCCATCGGAAACCAGCTGAGTATGTTTATCAGAGGCATGGCTGTCTCTTCCAAGTTCTTGTAGTACCATTGTGCATGTGCATCATCAGGGGTCCAGGAAGAGACCTCTAGCTTCCGATGAAGTCTGGTTGGAAGATGGAGGTGCAAGACCAAGAATTGGAGAGAGGTAGATTACCACTGATAAACATACTCGGGCGCCCAGCAAATTCAGTGGTAATCCGCCTCTCCACTTCTTGGTCCTGCACCTCCATGTTCCTCCCAGACATCATCGGAAGCCAGTTGTCTCTTCCTGGACCTCTGATGACACACATGTACAATGGTACTACAAGAACTTGGAAGAGACAGCAATGCCATTCATAAACATACTCAGGCACCCAGCAAATTCAATGGCATGGCTGTCTCTTACAAGTTCTTGTAGTACCAGTGTGCATGGGCGTCATCAGGGGTCCAGGAAGAGACATCTAGCTTTCGATTAAGGTCTGGTTGGAAGATGGAGGTGCAAGACCAAGAAGTGGAGAGGCGGATTACCCCTGAATTTGCTGGGCGCCTGAGTATGTTTATCAATGGCATGGCTGCCTCTTCCAAGTTCTTGTAGTACCACTGTGCATGTGCATCATCAGGGGTCCAGGAAGAGACCTCTAGCTTCCGATGAAGTCTGGCTGGAAGATGGAGGTGCAGAACCAAGAATCGGAGAGAGGTGGATTACCACTGAATTTTCTGGGTGCCTGAGTGTGTTTATGAATGGCATGGCTGTCTCTTCCAAGTTCTTGTAGTACCATTGTGCATCATCAGGGGTCCAGGAAGAGACATCTAGCTTCCGATTAGGTCTGGTTGGAAGATGGAGGTGCAAGACCAAGAAGTGGAGAGGCGGATTACCCCTGAATTTGCTGGGCGCCTGAGTATGTTTATCAATGGCATGGTTGTCTCTTCCAAGTTCTTGTAGTACCATTGTGCATGTGCGTCATCAGGGGTCCAGGAAGAGACCTCTAGCTTCCGATGAAGTCTGGCTGGAAGATGGAGGTGCAGAACCAAGAATCGGAGAGAGGTGGATTACCACTGATTTTACTGGGCACCTGAGTGTGTTTATCAATGGCATGGTTGTCTCTTCCAAGTTCTTGTAGTACCACTGTGCATGTGCGTCATCAGGGGTCCAGGAAGAGACATCTAGCTTCCGATGAAGTCTGGGTGGAAGATGGAGGTGCAGAACCAAGAATTGGAGAGAGGTGGATTACCACTGATAAACATACTCAGGCGCCCAGCAAATTCAGTGGTAATCCGCCTCTCCACTTCTTGGTCCTGCACCTCCCATCTTCCTCCCAGACATCATCGGAAGCCAGTTGTCTCTTCCTGGACCTCTGATGACACACATGTACAATGGTACTACAAGAACTTGGAAGAGACAGCAATGCCATTCATAAACATACTCAGGCACCCAGCAAATTCAATGGCATGGCTGTCTCTTCCAAGTTCTTGTAGTACCAGTGTGCATGGGCGTCATCAGGGGTCCAGGAAGAGACATCTAGGTCTGGAAGGAAGATGGGGGTACAGGACCAAGCACTGGAACAGTGGATTATTTCTTGATTTGCTAGCCATGATAAACCACCAAAACCAGATAAGAAAGGATTCAAAGTAAGAAAAACAACAACATTGGCGTGCATTTCCTCTTTAAAATGTTTGCAGACCACAAATACGCCTCATTGTCCCTATTAATACTCCTTGATCCGGATCTGCTGCAAGCCCGTTACATAACGCCATAACCGTGTCCGCCAAGCGAAGGGTCTTCATAGACCTCGGCAGCGCCATTCAAGCATGGAAGGTTTGCGAGTATGATGAATATCTTATAGCACCATTAAATATTGATCAGCGTGAAGCGATCGTCGTCGCCTCGCAGAAACGGAAAGTTCCCATTGGCGAGACGAACGCCTGCCGTGCGGTAAATGGACTCTGTGTGGGATTCGCAGCTTTCCAACCACCAAATGGGAAACGGGGGGGGGGGTGCAAGGGCTGGAAGATTGGACAAGTTGGCCTCATCGCTGAGCGCCTTTTGTCCTCGTCCCGTCTGCCTTGTCAGGACATGCCAGGAGCATACGGCTGGGAGGAAGAGTGTGGGATTCAGCGACCGCGTGCGATGGCTGCACCCACTCCTGGGCATATTGCGCCTGTTGATGTGCCATCTTCATTCAGAAGTCTAGAGCTGGCACGGCCCCCCCTCCCGCGCTCACCGCAGGGTGAAAGTGTAATCTTCTTATCGCACTCGCCCAATTTATTTAATGGAACACATGGGCAGACAGATGTTTGATTTATGGTTTAGAGCAAGGCTGGGTGAGTATGCTTCATGCGGTTTGAAGTGGACCTGTTTTAAAAGAAGCCATAGTAACAGAAAACTTTAAATAAAAAAAAAAAAAAAAAAAACAAACCTGTATAAGGGCTAAATAAAATAAGGGGCGATACCGGTCTTAGAACGTTTTTTTATAACCATAAATCACCAGCGCCAAAAAAATAAATAAATAATTACACAAATGAAAAAATAAAACAAAATTAAATGCTGCTGTACATAAGTGTATCTTACGCCAAAAAATTAACAAACAGCGCAAAATAATTTGTTATAATTTCTAAATCAATGTATAAATAATAAATTCAATATAAAATATAGTCCCACTCCACAATTCGTGAAAAAATTATATATAAAAAATATATATATTTATAAATAAATATATAAGCGTGAAAATATAAAAATCCTAAAGTAAACATATTTTGCGCTGTTTGTGATATCATTTTAGAACATTTTTTTTACCGTACAACCGTAATGCATTAAGGTTAAAAAAAAAAAAAAAAAAAAAGGTTAAGGCTTTAGAACTTGTTTAAGCCCGGGTTCACATATGTGCGGTGCGGTATATCGCATGTGATTCACACAGGAACCGCACCGCATTCCTGTACAGATCACATGTGATTTGTGTGCGGTGCGATCGGAGTTGTACATTGTATGGCTCTAATCCAGGGGTGGGCAAACTTTTTGACTTGAGGGCCGCAATGGGTTCATATATTGGACCCGGGGGCCGGACCAAGAGTAGATGAATGATGTGTATGTGTCATCCATAGTAAGTATAGTAATATTCCCCCATAGTAAGCATAGTAATTAATCCCCCATATAGTAATTCATCCCCCCTATAGGAATTCATCCCCCCCTATAGTAATTCATCCCCCATAGTAATTCATCCCCATATAGTAATTCATCCCCCATATAGTAATTCATCCTCCATATAGTAATTCATCCCCCATATAGTAATTCATCCCCCATATAGTAATTCATCCCCCATATACAGTCAGGTCCATAAATATTGGGACATGGACACAATTCTAACATTTTTGGCTCTATACACCACCACAATGGATTTGAAATGAAACGAACAAGATGTGCTTTAACTGCAGACTGTCAGCTTTAATTTGAGGGTATTTACATCCAAATCAGGTGAACGGTGTAGGAAGTACAACAGTTTGCATATGTGCCTCCCACTTGTTAAGGGACCAAAAGTAATGGGACAGAATAATAATCATAAATCAAACTTTCACTTTTTAATACTTGGTTGCAAATCCTTTGCAGTCAATTACAGCCTGAAGTCTGGAACGCATAGACATCACCAGACGCTGGGTTTCATCCCTGGTGATGCTCTGCCAGGCCTCTACTGCAACTGTCTTCAGCTCCTGCTTGTTCTTGGGGCATTTTCCCTTCAGTTTTGTCTTCAGCAAGTGAAATGCTCAATCGGATTCAGGTCAGGTGATTGACTTGGCCATTGCAGAACATTCCACTTCTTTCCCTTAAAAAACTCTTTGGTTGCTTTTGCAGTCTGCTTTGGGTCATTGTCCATCTGCACTGTGAAGCGTCCAATGAGTTGTGAAGCATTTGGCTGAATATGAGCAGATAATATTCCCGAAACACTTCACAATTCATCCGGCTGCTTCTGTCAGCAGTCACATCATCAATAAATACAAGAGAAGCAGTTCCATTGGCAGCCATACATGCCCACGCCATGACACTACCACCACCATGATCACTGATGAGGTGGTATGCTTAGGATCATGAGCAGTTCCTTCTCCATCCTCTTCTCTTCCCATCACTCTGGTACAAGTTGATGTCGGTCTCATCTGTCCATAGGATGTTGTTCCAGAACTGTGAAGGCTTTTTTACATGTTGTTTGGCAAACTCTAATCTGGCCTTCCTGTTTTTGAGGCTCACCAATTGTTTCCATCTTGTGGTGAACGCTCTGTATTCACTCTGGTGAAGTCTTCTCTTGATTGGTGACTTTGACACACATACACCTACCTCCTGGAGAGTGTTCTTGATCCGGCCAACTGTTGTGAAGGGTGTTTTCTTCACCAGGGAAAGAATTCTTCGCTCATCCACCACAGTTGTTTTCCGTGGTCTTCCGGGTCTTTTGGTGTTGCTGAGCTCACCGGTGCGTTCCTTCTTTTTAAGAATGTTCTAAACAGTTGTTTTGGCCACGCCTAATGTTTTTGCTATCTCTCCGATGGGTTTGTTTTGTTTTTTCAGCCTAATGATGGCTTCACCGATAGTGACAGCTCTTTGGATCTCATCTTCAGAGTTGACAGCAACAGATTCCAAATGCAAATAGCACACTTGAAATGAACTCTGGACCTTTTATCTGCTCATTGTAATTGGGATAATGAGGGAATAACACACACCTGGCCATGGAACAGCTGAGAAGCCAATTGTCCCATTACTTTTGGTCCCTTAATAAGTGGGAGGCACATATGCAAACTGTTGTAATTCCTACACAGTTCACCTGATTTGGATGTAAATACCCTCAAATTAAAGCTGACAGTCTGCAGTTAAAGCAAATCTTGTTCATTTCATTTCAAATCCATTGTGGTGGTGTATAGAGCCAAAAATGTTAGAATTGTGTCGATGTCCCAATATTTATGGACCTGACTGTAGTAATTCATCCCCCCATATAGTAATTCATCCCCCATATAGTAATTCATCCCCCATATAGTAATTCATCCCCCATATTAATTCATCCCCCATATTAAGCCCCCATATAGTAATTCATCCCCCATATTAAGCCCCCATATAGTAATTCATCCCCCCTATAGTAATTCATCCCCCCTATAGTAATTCATCCCCCCTATAGTAATTCATCCCCCCTATAGTAATTCATCCCCCCAATAGTAATTCATCCCCCCTATAGTAATTCATCCCCCCTATAGTAATTCATCCCCCCTATAGCAATTCATCCCCCCATATAGTAATTCATCCCCCCTATAGCAATTCATCCCCCCTATAGCAATTCATCCCCCCTATAGCAATTCATCCCCCATATAGTAATTCATCCCCCATAGTAATTCATCCCCCATATAGTAATTCATCCCCCATATAGTAATTCATCCCCCATATAGCAATTCATCCCCCATAGTAATTCATCCCCCATAGTAATTCATCCCCCATAGTAATTCATCCCCCATATAGTAATTCATCCCCCATATTAAGTCCCCAAGTCCCCCCTGTGTCAATTCACTTACCTTTGCTCCGCGCGTTCCTCTCGCCATGTTCCCGCGCCGTTCCGGTGTAGCATGAAATTCTGTCTCCTATGAGGATCTGTCCCCCTCGACGTATCTGCGCATGTGCCAGTTTCAGGCATTAGCAGCCGATCGGCGATCTCCGGCACATGCGCAGATACGTCGAGGGGGACAGATCCTCATAGGAGACAGATTTTCATGCTGCACCGGTCTTCAGGGCGGACTGTGAGAGGAGCCTATCGGGAACCTAGCTCCGTGGGCCGGATTAAAAGGCCCGCCGGGCCGTAGTTTGCCCATTGGTGCTCTAATCGCACAGCACCCGCATCAAAAACGTACAGGGCTTTTGGATCCGCACTAGAATCGGATCACACGGGTATTTACATCTATGCGATCTGATTCTGCACATTGCAACCGCGCTTTTCGGGGCGTTGTTAACTTGTTAACACGCTCGCAGCGGTTCGTATGAACTGGGTGCGATTCTGATGTGATGCGGAATTCGCACTGAAACCGCTGCAAATTCCGCACCACATCAGTGTGAACCCGGGCTAAAGTGTAATTTTGCCTGTTCATAGAAAATGAAAATGCAAACGAACGCACATCTGCACCCCCACCCGGTCACCGCTGCACTTGCCTCCCTGGGGGATTAGCTGTCACCGCCATGCCGCCAGTCCAGTAGGAAAGCCTCACTCTTCTTCCCCATGTTTCCCTAGGATGGATCAGAGCAATTATGACTGGTCAGAGTGGTCACGTGCCAGCAGGTGACCAATCAGGGCTTCTGGACAGGTCAGAGGGATTCTAAGGAAAGCTGGGAAAGATAGGTGGGGCTTTCAAATTCCTAGACCACGGTCCGTGTCAAACTGGCGGCCCTCCAGCTGTTGCCAAACTACAAGTCCCATGAGGCATTGCAAGATTGACAGTTACAAGCCAAAGGCTGAGGCATGATGGGACTTGTAGTTTTGCAACAGCTGGAGGGCCACCAGTTTGACACCCCTGCCCTAGACAAATGCACCGGCCACATAGACACGGACAGCTGAGCACCCACGGAGGTAGGTGCAGCTGGGACCTGGGGGTGTGGGATCATCTCCTGTACAGTGTCCGCAGTCTCTGGTCATCTCCTGTACTGTGTCCGCAGTCTCTGGTCATCCCCTGTACTGTGTCCGCAGTCTCTGGTCATCCCGTGTACTGTGTCCGCAGTCTCTGGTCATCCCCTGTACTATGTCCGCAGTCTCTGGTCATCTCCTGCGCTGTGTCCGCAGTCTCTGGTCATCTCCTGTGCTGTGTCCGCAGTCTCTGGTCATCTCCTGTGCTGTGTCCGCAGTCTCTGGTCATCTCCTGTGCTGTGTCCGCAGTCTCTGGTCATCCCCTGTACTGTGTCCGCAGTCTCTGGTCATCCCCTGTACTGTGTCCGCAGTCTCTGGTCATCCCCTGTACTGTGTCCGCAGTCTCTGGTCATCCCCTGTACTGTGTCCGCAGTCTCTGGTCATCCCCTGTACTGTCCGCAGTCTCTGGTCATCCCCTGTACTGTGTCCGCAGTCTCTGGTCATCCCCTGTACTGTGTCCGCAGTCTCTGGTCATCCCCTGTACTGTGTCCGCAGTCTCTGGTCATCCCCTGTACCGTGTCCGCAGTCTCTGGTCATCCCCTGTACCGTGTCCGCAGTCTCTGGTCATCTCCTGTACTATATCCGCAGTCTCTGGTCATCTCCTGTACTATATCCGCAGTCTCTGGTCATCTCCTGTCCTATGTCCGCAGTCTCTGGTCATCTCCTGTACTGTGTCCGCAGTCTCTGGTCATCTCCTGTACTGTGTCCGCAGTCTCTGGTCATCTCCTGTACTGTGTCCGCAGTCTCTGGTCATCTCCTGTACTGTGTCCGCAGTCTCTGGTCATCTCCTGTCCTATGTCCGCAGTCTCTGGTCATCTCCTGTCCTGTGTCCGCAGTCTCTGGTCATCTCCTGTACTGTGTCCGCAGTCTCTGGTCATCTCCTGTACTGTGTGCGCAGTCTCTGATCATCTCCTGTACTGTGTGCGCAGTCTCTGGTCATCTCCTGTCCTATGTCCGCAGTCTCTGGTCATCTCCTGTCCTATGTCCGCAGTCTCTGGTCATCTCCTGTACTGTGTGCGCAGTCTCTGATCATCTCCTGTACTGTGTGCGCAGTCTCTGATCATCTCCTGTACTGTGTGCGCAGTCTCTGGTCATCTCTTGTACTGTGTGCGCAGTCTCTGATCATCTCCTGTACTGTGTCCGCAGTCTCTGGTCATCTCCTGTCCTATGTCCGCAGTCTCTGGTCATCTCCTGTCCTATGTCCGCAGTCTCTGGTCATCTCCTGTCCTATGTCCGCAGTCTCTGGTCATCTCCTGTACTGTGTCCGCAGTCTCTGGTCATCTCCTGTACTGTGTCCGCAGTCTCTGGTCATCTCCTGTACTGTCCGCAGTCTCTGGTCATCCCCTGTACCGTGTCCGCAGGCTCTGGTCATCCCCTGTACCGTGTCCGCAGTCTCTGGTCATCCCCTGTACCGTGTCCGCAGTCTCTGGTCATCCCCTGTACTGTGTCCGCAGTCTCTGGTCATCCCCTGTACCGTGTCCGCAGTCTCTGGTCATCTCCTGTACTATATCCGCAGTCTCTGGTCATCTCCTGTCCTATGTCCGCAGTCTCTGGTCATCTCCTGTACTGTGTCCGCAGTCTCTGGTCATCTCCTGTACTGTGTCCGCAGTCTCTGGTCATCTCCTGTACTATGTCCGCAGTCTCTGGTCATCTCCTGTACTGTGTCCGCAGTCTCTGGTCATCTCCTGTCCTATGTCCGCAGTCTCTGGTCATCTCCTGTCCTGTGTCCGCAGTCTCTGGTCATCTCCTGTACTGTGTCCGCAGTCTCTGGTCATCTCCTGTACTGTGTGCGCAGTCTCTGATCATCTCCTGTACTGTGTCCGCAGTCTCTGGTCATCTCCTGTCCTATGTCCGCAGTCTCTGGTCATCTCCTGTCCTATGTCCGCAGTCTCTGGTCATCTCCTGTTCTATGTCCGCAGTCTTGGTCATCTCCTGTACTGTGTCCGCAGTCTCTGGTCATCTCCTGTACTGTGTCCGCAGTCTCTGGTCATCTCCTGTACTGTGTCCGCAGTCTCTGGTCATCTCCTGTACTGTCCGCAGTCTCTGGTCATCCCTGTACCGTGTCCGCAGTCTCTGGTCATCCCCTGTACCGTGTCCGCAGTCTCTGGTCATCCCTGTACCGTGTCCGCAGTCTCTGGTCATCCCCTGTACCGTGTCCGCAGTCTCTGGTCATCCCCTGTACCCGTGTCTGCAGTCTCTGGTCATCCCCTGTACCGTGTCTGCAGTCTCTGGTCATCCCCTGTACCGTGTCTGCAGTCTCTGGTCATCCCCTGTACCGTGTCCGCAGTCTCTGGTCATCTCCTGTACTATGTCTGCAGTCTCTGGTCATCCCCTGTACCGTGTCTGCAGTCTCTGGTCATCCCCTGTACTGTGTCTGCAGTCTCTGGTCATCTCCTGTACTGTGTCTGCAGTCTCTGGTCATCTCCTGTACTGTGTCCACAGTCCATTGGTTCAGAATATTTTTTTTCTTTTCGATGAACTACCACAGTGTTCCACAGCTTTTTTTTGTTTTCTTTTAAATATAGAAAAGATGAATTTAGCCCTTAAAGATGACAATTTGGATTGCTTCCTTTTTTTTTTTTTTTGTGTTTTTTGTTTTTTTGCATTAAACCATATTTTGTTGCATAAGGTGCTTCTGCAAAATATTTAAGCGTGGGTTTTTTTTTTTGTTTTCTTTACACACAACATTTTTCCATATTTTGTGGGGTTTTATTTATTTTTTTTTCTCCTCCAACATAAAGGTGTCCCGTTTAGCTTTTTCTGATTTTGTGCTTTGAAATATTTAAATTGCATTGAGCAAAATGTTACCGTAGGAGTTGTTCAGTTACAAAATAAAGGAATCAGACAAAGGGGTGAATACTGTGGCAGGGCTCAGTAAATTAGGAAACATTAAATGAAAAATGAACAAAGCATATCCTACTGTAGTGTGTACTAGCCTCAACTCAAAGCACTGAGTGTGATTTCTGGCTTTTCTTTCCTCCCTCTGCCATATCCATGAGTCGCTTCTGACATCCGACAATTCCAGGAGATGGCCCTGCCCCCCTCCAGCACACAGCAGGTGATTGACAACCTTGACTGTGCATGTTTCCCTATGAGACTGTGTCTTTGTCTCCTCCACTCAGGTCTCAGATTATACTCAGCTCCCTGATCTATGCTGTGCAGTGTGTGACATCAGATCCTCGCCCTCTGCCTTCTGAAGCTAAGAAAAGCTTTGTAAATTCTGGACTTTTAGTGGATATAGAGAAGAGAGGGCTACAGATAAACAGGTACAACTTATGTAGGAGGATTTGTTTCATCTCTGTGTATCACCTGAGGACAGTCACTGCATTGGGGATATGGAAGGATTTACAACCACTTTTAGCTGCTTGCTGACCCACTCACAGTAGATGTACTGCAAACGGGTGGCACGGGGGCCCCCTGCTGGCCCGTGCTGCGATTGGACACAGCACAAGTTTGTTAGCCAATGATTTTGGCTGAAACTTGCTGATCGGCTGGGGCCAATCACAGCAAAGTGTTCTCTTTAGACAAACGCACAGAACAGCAATCTGTCTGTTTTCTTCTCCCTGAAATCAACTCTGAATTCAGGGAGAAAAATCAGACAGATCTATTAGTAAGAGCCGCACAGTTAACCCCTTGATTGCCCCTTGACGTTAACCCCTTCCCAGTCAATTCCATTAGTACAGTAATAGCACTGATAGCTAGCGCCAGATTGCCGTCCACACTATCAAAGTCCCACTATAAGTCGCTGATCACCGCCATTACTAGTCTGTACAGATCAGTATCTTTATCAGGATCAGAACTATACTAGTCCCCTATTAGTGTTCCCAAAAATGTCGTTTTTCATCGCCAAAGACATGTAGCAGAGTGCATTTTGGCCTCAATTTATATAAAAATTCGATTTTATTGGATATTTTTTTATAACAGAAAGTAGAATATATATATTCTTTTCCAGCCTATTACTCCTTTAAATACCCCAGTGAGCACCCCCCCCCCCCCCCCGAGTCTCGTACGTCTTCTCTGACTGTTGGTTGTACGCGTGTGACTGCTCATTGAAGCTACAATGTAACTCTCACACCTCATTTGTCTCGGCACGGCGTCCCGGTTATTTTTGGTTCCCATCTTGCTGTGCATTAATGCAGATGTCTGTAGCGGCCTCTCTGCCAACCGCCGTCAGCAACTGGATCTGCTTGTAAACCTGAATAAGACGGTCCGCGGCGGCTCTGGAGCGCAGGGGTCCGGGAATCCTTGTCTGGATCTCCTTCCTTTCTTCCTTTGTTTTTGGTATCTTTTTTTTTTTTTTGTTTTTTGGTATCTTTTTTGTATTGTTGTATCTTTTTTTTTTTTTGTTTTTTGGTATCTTTTTGTTGTTTTTTGGTATCTTTTTTGTATTGTTGTATCTTTTTTTTTTTTTTTTTTGGTATCTTTTTGTTGTTTTTTGGTATCTTTTTTGTATTGTTGTATCATTTTTTTTTTTTGTTTTTTGGTATCTTTTTGTTGTTTTTTGGTATCTTTTTTGTATTGTTGTATCTTTTTTTTTTTTTGTTTTTTGGTATCTTTTTGTTGTTTTTTGGTATCTTTTTTGTATTGTATCATTTTTTTTTTTTGTTTTTTGGTATCTTTTTGTTGTTTTTTGGTATCTTTTTTGTATTGTTGTATCTTTTTTTTTTTTTTTTTTTTTTAGTATCTTTTTCTTTTTTTTTTTAAATGTGAGTTTGCCCCCGTGCTGCCATTTGCTGGTTGCTAGCTTGTTGAACTTTTTCTGGAAAAGCCTGTCTGACCGGATTGCATTTTCGAAAACTGCTTTTCATTGACATCAGGAATCTGTAAGGACAGACGCGGGAGCTGCCATTTGCTGAGCTGTCATCCTCGATCTTCGGTGAATCGGGGACCCGTTGCGGGAGTGATCGGTATGTTCTGGGTTCCTGAATGTTAAATCTGAACTCCTGCTTTCCCTTTTGGTCTTGCACAGCTTGCTGTGATTTCACTGCACACTGCGAGCTTCTCACAATGTGCATTGGAAGCTGCAGCAAGTTGATCGGAGCCCGCCTCCTTTCCTGGGTGCAGGACGTCCAGCATCATCTGGCCCATGGGTGCGCAACCCTCCTCCTGACCAGGAGGTCTGCTGTGATTTCACTGCACACTGCGAGCTGCTCACAATGTGCATTGGAAGCTGCAGCAAGTTGATCGGAGCCCGCCTCCTTTCCTGGGTGCAGGACGTCCAGCATCATCTGGCCCATGGGTGTGCAACCCTCCTCCTGACCAGGAGGTCTGCTGTGATTTCACTGCACACTGCGAGCTTCTCACAATGTGCATTGAAAGCTGCAGCAATTCCATCGGAGCCCGCCTCATTTCCTGGGTGCAGGACGTCCAGCATCATCCGGCCCATGGGTGCGCAACCCTCCTCCTGACCAGGAGGTCTGCTGTGATTTCACTGCACACTGCGAGCTGCTCACAATGTGCATTGGAAGCTGCAGCAAGTTGATCGGAGCCCGCCTCATTTCCTGGGTGCAGGACGTCCAGCATCATCCGGCCCATGGGTGCGCAACCCTCCTCCTGACCAGGAGGTCTGCTGTGATTTCACTGCACACTGCGAGCTGCTCACAATGTGCATTGAAAGCTGCCGCAAGTCCATCGGAGCCCGCCTCATTTCCTGGGTGCAGGACGTCCAGCATCCTCCGGCCCATGGGTGCTCAACCCTCCAGCTGATGCAGAACTACAAGTCCCATCATGCCTCTGCCTTTAGGAGTCATGCTTGTACCTGTCGGCCTTGCAATGCCTCATGGGACTTGTAGTTGTGCAACATCTGGGGGGCCACAGGTTGAGCACCCATGATCTAGCCTTCCCACCCCTTCCATTCATTGGCTTTAGGTTTTTCGTCATGAAGGCTCAGTATCAGGCTTGGGCATTGCCATGCAAATACGGCCTGCCTAGGAATGTTCACTCCTCCAGGAAGACATTCCACCCATCAAGGCGTTTAAATATTTGCATAACTCCTGCCATGATCCAGCCTCCTGCTCCCATGTGGTCTGAGGGCTCTTGAGAGGTTGGGTGCTATGATGTTTTAAAGCAAGCTGCTGGCCCCTCACACCAGCCATGATCAGTCTGTGCATTGCATAGAGAAGAACAGAGACCCAGTCATGGAATCGCTGGGTTTAAAATGAGGTATACAGTGTAAACATATTGTCAGGGTGTCTGGAGAGACAAAAAGATGTTCCATTTTGGATCAGGAAGTCCTGGATGCTCCTTCGCAGTCACTGCCTGGGTACTGGGTGGTGCCTTCGAGCCACCTTGGGGACTCTTCCTCGTTCCTCTTCCTGCTGTTTCTGGGGATTCTTCTGTGACTCTTGTGTACTGCCTGAACCTCCGTCGGATATCTGAGTGCGATAGGATTCTGTTCTGGGAAGAATTGAACTTTCCCATGGATGGCGCTGAATGTGGTCACCTATGTGCTACTCCTTTCCTGATTGGCAGAAAGTTGCTGGATGACCCTATATTCCTCTGCTCCAGGGGTCTCCAAACAAAGGGCCAGTTTACTGTCCTTCAAACTTTAGGGAGGCCAGATTGTAACCAATGGGGGTAGAAAATGTCCTGGGCCCAACTTCTGTGAGAGGAAACCTTGCCTCAGGCTTGGTAGTCAGTAGGAAGAGGAATAGTGCCCCATCATTGGTGTCAGTGGGAGGAATAGTGCCCCATCATTGGTATCAGTGGGAGGAATAGTGCCCCATCATTGGTGTCAGTGGGAGGAATAGTGTCCCATCATTGGTGTCAGTGGGAGGAATAGTGCCCCATCATTGGTATCAGTGGGAGGAATAGTGTCCCATCATTGGTGTCAGTGGGAGGAATAGTGCCCCATCATTGGTGTCAGTGGGAGGAATAGTGCCCCATCATTGGTGTCAGTGGGAGGAATAGTGCCCCATCATTGGTATCAGTGGGAGGAATAGTGTCCCATCATTGGTGTCAGTGGGAGGAATAGTGCCCCATCATTGGTGTCAGTGGGAGGAATAGTGCCCCATCATTGGTGTCAGTGGGAGGAATAGTGCCCCATCATTGGTGTCAGTGGGAGGAATAGTGCCCCATCATTGGTGTCAGTGGGAGGAATAGTGCCCCATCATTGGTGTCAGTGGGAGGAATAGTGCCCCATCATTGGTGTCAGTGGGAGGAATAGTGCCCCATCATTGGTGTCAGTGGGAGGAATAGTGCCCCATCATTGATGTCAGTGGGAGGAATAGTGCCCCATCATTGGTGTCAGTGGGAGGAATAGTGCCCCATCATTGGTGTCAGTGGGAGGAATAGTGCCCCATCATTGGTGTCAGTGGGAGGAATAGTGCCCCATCATTGGTGTCAGTGGGAGGAATAGTGCCCCATCATTGGTGTCAGTGGGAGGAATAGTGCTCCATCATTGGTGTCAGTGGGAGGAATAGTGCTCCATCATTGGTGTCAGTGGGAGGAATAGTGCTCCATCATTGGTGTCAGTGGGAGGAATAGTGCTCCATCATTGGTGTCAGTGGGAGGAATAGTGCCCCATCATTGGTATCAGTGGGAGGAATAGTGTCCCATCATTGGTGTCAGTGGGAGGAATAGTGCCCCATCATTGGTGTCAGTGGGAGGAATAGTGCCCCATCATTGGTGTCAGTGGGAGGAATAGTGCCCCATCATTGGTGTCAGTGGGAGGAATAGTGCCCCATCATTGGTGTCAGTGGGAGGAATAGTGCCCCATCATTGGTGTCAGTGGGAGGAATAGTGCCCCATCATTGGTGTCAGTGGAAGGGGGGGGGGGGTGTTGAGCCCCTGAAATGTATTTTGGCTTTTGTTGCAGAATAAAGTCTTTTACCGACTGTCCTAACGATATATATACACACACACGGGAGTACCACACTAGTTAGGACAGTTGATAAAATACTTTATTCTGCAACAAAAGCCAAAACACACACATTTTATATTATATATACATAATATTTTATAGGTAAATAGTTTTGTTTTTTTTTTTTTTTTTTTTTTTTTTTAATCAAACCCCTCTAATGGTCCAGCAGCTTCCAGGACCCATACTGCCTGTAACGCGACAACGTTCAGCACTCCTATACCACAAAAAAAAGAAAAAAAAAAAAAAACCCACAAAACTGTAGGCGGCAGAAAACCCGACTGTAATTTAATTCCTAACTTTGTGTCCCTCAAAGGATCTTCTTTTTGGCTATATGAATGCTTTCACAAAATGACAAACCTGCGCAAGGCTCGGTGCACACCGCTGCAACCCCCAAAGCCGCACGACTTGCCTGCGACTTTCATTCAACTTTAATGTTTTGCAAACTTTGGAAAAAAACCTCTAAAGTAGCAGCCAAAATCGTAAAGATAAGATAAAGATATGACCACCTTACAACTTTTCTGTGATTTTTTTTTTTTTTTTTTTTTTTTTTTTTAACATTGCAGTCTGTGGCGCTTGTTTCGCACCAAAGACGTAGAGAAGTAGTGCAGGAATTTTTTTTTTTTTTTTTTTTTTGTAGCTGTGACTTTAATTGCAGCAAACTGTTGAAATTATTATTATACAGGATTTATAGATTATTATTATACAGGATTTATAGATTATTATTATTATACAGGATTTATAGATTATTATTATTATACAGGATTTATAGATTATTATTATTATACAGGATTTATAGATTATTATTATTATACAGGATTTATAGATTATTATTATTATTATACAGGATTTATAGATTATTATTATACAGGATTTATAGATTATTATTATTATACAGGATTTATAGATTATTATTATACAGGATTTATAGATTATTATTATACAGGATTTATAGATTATTATTATTATTATTATACAGGATTTATAGATTATTATTATTATACAGGATTTATAGATTATTATTATTATTATACAGGATTTATATATTATTATTATTATTATTATTATACAGGATTTATAGATTATTATTATTATACAGGATTTATAGATTCTTATTATACAGGATTTATAGATTATTATTATACAGGATTTATAGATTATTATTATTATACAGGATTTATAGATTATTATTATTCAGGATTTATATATTATTATTATTATTATACAGGATTTATATATTATTATTATACAGGATTTATATATTATTATTATTCAGGATTTATAGATTATTATTATTATTATTATACAGGATTTATGGCGCCAACAGTTTGCTCAGCGCTTTACAATATAACGGGAGACAATACAGCAACAATACAGTTCAATACAAGAGGGATAGGAGGGCCTGATCCTGGGAGCTTACAATCTAAGAGGGAGGGGCTAGTGGTACAAAAGGTAGTAACTGTGGGGGATGGACTGGCAGGAGGAAGAGAAGATTCCATTATTAGCTGAGGGCAGGATAGGCTTCCCTGAAGAGATCGGTTTTCAGAGATCGTCTAAATGTGAGCAGAGTAGGTGATAGTCTGATAAATTGGGGTAGAGAGTTCCAGAGGATGGGGGAAGCTCTGGAGACGAGCATGGGAGGAGGTGCCAAGGGAACTGGAGAGTACGGTTTGGGTGATATTTAGAGACAAGATCGGTGATGTCATTTGGGGTGGAGTTATAAATGGCTTTTTATGTTAGTGAATGTCTTTACCAGGGGCGGACTGACCATTTGGAAACTCAGGCGCTGCCCGAGGGCCCGGGTCAGTAGGGGGCCCCATGAGATGCCCCTGGTACCTTTTTCATAGGCTTTTTTTGCATTTGGGCAAGGACACAGGGGCCCCATGATCCCCTATTTCCCGGGGGCCACAAGAGTTGTCAGTCCACCCCTGGTCTTTACTTGTCCTTGCAAGTCGCGCCAGAAGCCGTAGCAGCGTGAAAGCAAAAGGTTACAAACTTTGTGTCCAGCGATGAAATCCCCGCTTTCATTTTTCCTGGTCCAGGCCGTAGAATGAGATCTGATTGGTTGCTGCCCTGACTTTTCCTGCGCTCTGGCTTTGAATCCGCGATGCCCGCTAGTATAGCAGTGCGTTGGGGTCACAGCCGCCATGCAGTTTGTGCGTTTTGTGCGTTCCTCTCGTCTATCATCCTGCTCGCCGCTTCTCTGTTACGTCTTTTTTTTTTTTTTTCCCTCTCTCGCTGGAATTTCTCCCACTCGCTCTGTTCTCCCACATCCTCTCGGGTGCTGATGCTGCCTCTGTCGCAGCCACGCATCCCTGCCGCCTCCTCGGCGAAGCTCCGGCCTGCAGCATCCTCCACATTCCTGCCAGGATCCTCTCCTGCTGACTGCGCCCCAAAGCCGGGCTGCTGCCTGGAGAAGCAGTTTTCCCTCCACAATAATTGTCTTGTTATCCAGCGACTGGTTAATCCGCGTGTCTGGCGGCTCGCTGGCGGCTCGGCGTGGGAGGAAAGAGGTCATCTTCCTTTACAGTGATGCATGATTGCAGTGGATCTATTTCTGGATGTATTGGTGGGTATATTGCTTTCCTAGATATTCCAGAGCCGCGCAGGGGGGGGGGGCATCGGATCGTTGGCGGGCCTCGTGTGTTCGGATTGGCAATCTCTGTGCAGTTTAAAGGGAATCTACGGGGGGAGGAGGGGGGGGTTAAAGTTTATCGATCTGCGTGATGTAAGTCATCTGATGTATGGGGAACCTTGTTTCTGTACCTGGGGGGGGTATCTGTCTGATGATTGCATATGCAAACCTTCCTTCCTGTTTATGGGGATGCAAAATGCTTCTGCTTTCGGTGCAAGTTATTCCAAAGGCCGCGTCACACTATCTGTTGCAAGAAGTTGCAAGCGACAAGATCGCGGAAAATAGGCAGCACAGCGGCTGAATGGTTAGCACTTCCGCCTGGCAGTACTCGGGTCGTTGGTTCGAATCCCAACCATGGCACCACCTGCCTGGAGTTTGCATGTTCTCCCTGTGCCTGTGTGGGTTTCCTCCGGGTACTCCGGTTTCCTCCCACACTCCAAAGACATGCTGGTAGATGAATTGGCTCCTGTCTAAATCATCCCTAGTATGTGTATGTATGAATGGGAGTTGGGGACCTTAGATTGTACGCCCCTTGAGGGTTGGGGACCTTAGATTGTACGCCCCTTGAGGGTTGGGGATCTTAGATTGTACGCCCCTTGAGGGTTGGGGACCTTAGATTGTACGCCCCTTGAGGGTTAGGGACCTTAGATTGTAGTGCAGGGACTGTACTATATATATATATATATGTGTGTGTGTGTATATATATATATATACAGTGGGGATGGAAAGTTTGGGCACCCCAGCTAAAAATGTGTATTAATGTGCATAAAGAAGCCAAGGAAAGATGGAAAAATCTCCAAAAGGCATCAAATTACAGATTAGACATTCTTATAATATGTCAACAAAAGTTAGATTTTATTTCCTTCATTTACACTTTCAAAATAACAGAAAACAAAAAAATGGCGTCTGCAAAAGTTTGGGCCCCCCCTGCAGAGTTAATATCTTGTACTGCCCCCTTTGGCAAGTATCACAGCTTGTAAACACTTTTTGTAGCCAGCCAAGAGTCTTTCAATTCTTGTTTGAGGTATCTTTGCCCATTCTTCCTTACAAAAGTCTTCCAGTTCTTTGAGATTTCTGGGCTGTCTGTCACGCACGGCTCTTTTAAGGTCTATCCATAGATTTTCAATGATGTTGAGGTCAGGAGATTGTGAAGGCCATGGCAAAACCTTCAGTTTACGCCTCTTGATGTAATCCCCCGTGGATTTCGAGGTGTGTTTAGGATCATTATCCATTTGTAGAAGCCATCCTCTCTTTACCTTCAGCTTTTTCACAGATGGCATCAAGTTACCATCCAAAATTTGCTGAAATTTTATTGAATCCATTTTTCCTTCTACTCGTGAGATGTTCCCTGTGCCACTGGCTGCAACACAACCCCAAAGCATGATTGATCCAACCCCATGCTTCACAGTTGGACAGAGGTTCTTTTCATTCAATTCTGTGCCCCTTCTTCTCCAAACGTACCTTTGCTCATTCCGGCCAAAAAGTTCAATTTTAACCTCATCGGTCCACAGAACTTGTTTCCAAAATGCATCAGGCTTGTCTATATGTTCATTTGCAAAGTTCAAACAATGATTTTTGTGGTGAGGACGTAGAAGAGGTTTTCTTCTGATGACTCTTCCATGAAGACCATATTTGTACAAGTATCTCTTTATAGTGGAATAGTGACCACAACTCCAGTGTCTGCCAGATCTTTCTGGAGGGATCGTGCAGTCAAACGTGGGTTTTGAATTGTTTTTCTCACAATCCTGCGAGCTGTTCTGTCTGATATTTTTCTTGGTCTTCCAGATCTTGCTTTAACTTCCACTGTTCCTGATGACTGCAATTTCTTAATTACATTCCGAACAGAGGATATTGACATCTGAAAACGCTTTGATATCTTCTTATAGCCTTCTGCAGCTTTGTGAGCGTCAACTATTTTCAGTTTCAGTTTTCTAGACAACTGCTTAGAAGAACCCATGGTGCTGATTGTTGGGGCAAGGTCAGATGAGTCTGGGCATTTAAAACCTTTGAGATTGACATCACCTGGTCTTCCCAGACGATGATTGAGAACAATCCATGACACTGGCAGGTCTCAGCTTGGCAAAGGGGGCAGTGCATGCTATAAATTCTGCAGGGGGGGGCCCAAACTTTTGCAGACGCCATTTTTTTGTTTTCTGTTATTTTGAAAGTGTAAATGATGGAAATAAAATCTAACTTTTGTTGACATATTATAAGAATGTCTAATCTGTAATTTGATGCCTTTTGGAGATTTTTCCATCTTTCCTTGGCTTCTTTATGCACATTAATACAAAGTTTTAGCTGGGCTGCCCAAACTTTCCATCCCCACTGTATATATATATATATATGTGTGTGTGTGTGTGTGTGTATATGTGTGTGTGTGTGTGTGTGTATATATGTATATATATGTGTGTGTGTGTATATATGTATATATATGTGTGTGTGTGTGTATATATATATATCCTTTTGTGATTATTGAGGGATATATTTTGTATGAATGTTTTGTGTCTGCAGTTCAGCTTTTAAAGCCTGCAGTAGGGCTGCCCTGCAAGGGTTAATAGCTTGTTTGGTCAGGTGGACAGGAGAAGCCATTTTACTTACCTGTACCTCTGATCCCTGGCAGATGGTGCTCCCCCATGCTTCAGTGGTGGACTGTCCCATGGTGTCATCACGCCCAGTGCAGGGCTATGGCCCCCGTATTGGTTTTGATGTCAGGACATTAGACTGCTGGAGCTTTGGAGAGGTGTAGCGGCAGGGACTGGTCTACCTGTGGGGAGGATCAGGTAACTAAATCTTCTTCACCAACCCCAAAACACCCCCCCCCCCCCATACTTACCTTTTCAGCGCTCCCCTGCTGCTGTTTCTTCCCTCACAGGTGCCACAAAATACCCGGCACTTCTGGTAATGGGGAGGGGGGGGTAGGTGACCAGCCTAGGTGGGGCTCCGCACCCATATGATTTTGGGGGGACTTTATTGCTCCCTGTGAGTTCCAGCCTCAACCGACCAGCCAGGGGCAACTATAATGGAGGAAGAATCAGTGGGGGTATGTGAGTAAAACTCGATCAGGGGGTCAGCTTTGAAGAGAACCTGTCCCTTTGCCCTGGATAGCGATCTGGAAGCTGCCATTGGTGACTTGTTTTTAAAGGTGTAAGCTCCAGGACCATCGGGGAGCCCTTGCGTGGCACCCTGCTAGTTGGCGTAGGCTGCTGGGCCACATTTAGCTGCACTGTAATCAGGGGCACGGGGGGGCTGATGAATTGGGGCTGCTCAGGATTTCTCCGGCTGCTGCTCTGCTACTTTCCCCTGTATTCTAGAGATTTCTAGGACATGGTGGGAGGGCAGAGGCTGCAGTCTGAATATTTATAGGAATTCAGCCTATCCCTGGGGGGGGGGGGTGCCCAGAAGGTGGGGAAAAGCTCATAAATGTCCTGAAGCCGGAGCAACAGCGTGCTGACGAAGACCCCTGTTGAGGGGCTTTGCTCCCCCTGGGTGAAAGCCATGGAAGGAAGCCAGCCTGAGGACACTGAAGTTGTAGCTAGGGTATACTGGGGGGGCCTTCCCAAGAATCCAGAGGTTCAGGAGAGAGACTCCCAGGATAGAGATGGTGGGAAGCTGTGGGGGAGAGTCCAAGTGTGAGTCTACATCTCCATCACTAGGGAGAGCCTGAAGGGATATCGGCATGAGACCATTGATGATCCTGGTGGGCTGAGTGAGTACAGGACCCCAGTGCTGCAAGGGTGGCAATGAGATACTTGGGACCATAAGTGAAGTACAGGTCACAGGCAGCTGGAGGTTCTTTGAGACGTTGCTGGGAGAGTGCGGCCGGAGGTGGCTCCGTGCAAGCCGGGCAGTTGCGGAATACAGCCGGGAGTTGTGCAGATCAGCCGTATGTTTAGCCATTCTCATGTTCTTAACCTCCTCAGTCCCAGGCCACAGAAAGATGGCTACAGCGCGGCGCTCTCGTCCTGGGAGGGCTTCCATGGACGTCCTCTCGAAATGATCCTGTCACGCGTCTCCTGGGACACGGTCTGTGACCGCTGCGTCCTTTTGTACACCGCCAATCGCAGGTCGAGGTGAAGGGCCGATCGCAGGTCGGGGTGAAGGGCCGATCGCAGGTCGAGGTGAAGGGCCGATCGCAGGTCGAGGTGAAGGGCCGATCGCAGGTCGAGGTGAAGGGCCGATCGCAGGTCGAGGTGAAGGGCCGATCGCAGGTCGAGGTGAAGGGCCGATCGCAGGTCGGGGTGAAGGGCCGGTCGCAGGTCGGGGTGAAGGGCCGGTCGCAGGTCGGGGTGAAGGGCCGGTCGCAGGTCGAGGTGAAGGGCCGGTCGCAGGTCGGGGTGAAGGGCCGGTCGCAGGTCGGGGTGAAGGGCCGATCGCAGGTCGGGGTGAAGGGCCGATCGCAGGTCGGGGTGAAGGGCCGATCGCAGGTCGGGGTGAAGGGCCGATCGCAGGTCGGGGTGAAGGGCCGATCGCAGGTCGGGGTGAAGGGCCGATCGCAGGTCGGGGTGAAGGGCCGATCGCAGGTCGGGGTGAAGGGCCGATCGCAGGTCGGGGTGAAGGGCCGATCGCAGGTCGGGGTGAAGGGCCGATCGCAGGTCGAGGTGAAGGGCCGATCACAGCTGATCACATGTAAACAAAATGTTTGGTTATTGGCATTTCCTTTCCTCACCGCTGTCAGTGTGTGAGGGAAGGAGAGCTGATAATCAGCAAGGCTGACAGGGCACTGATCATCTGTGCAGCCCAGTTAATGCTCATTGGTGCTGCCTCATTGGTGCCTCCTCGCCAGTGCCCATCAGTGCCGCCTTGCCACTGCCCATCAGAGCAGCCTCATCAGTGCCACCTTGCCAGTGCCCATCAGTGCCGCCTTGCCAGTGCCTATCAGTGCAGCCTCGTCAGTGCCTCCTTGCCAGTGCCCATCAGAGCAGCCTCGTCAGTGCCGCCTTGCCAGTGCCCATCAGTGCACCCTTGTTAGTGCCGCCTTGCCAGTGCCTATCAGTGCAGCCTCGTCAGTGCCGCCTTGCCAGTGCCCATCAGAGCAGCCTCGTCAGTGCATGCTTGTCAGTGCCCGTCAGAGCAGCCTCGTCAGTGCATGCTTGTCAGTGCCGCCTTGCCAGTGCCCATCAGTGCAGCCTCACCAGTGCCCATCAGAGCAGCCTTGTCAGTGAATGCTTGTCAGTGCAGCCTCACCAGTGCCCATCAGTGAAAAAGAAAAATTACTAATTGCAAAATTTTATAACCGGAACTAAGAAAACGACCCCCCCCCCAATTTTTTGGTCTTATTTTCATTTATTTGCCAAACCAAAAAAGACGCAACAAAAGTGAACTGTCTCCAAAGAGGATGCTAAAAATGTCATTCGGGTACAGTGTTGCATGACCGGGTACAGTGTTGCATGACCGCGTCAGTACGACTGAAAACTGACCTGGGCAGGATGGGGGTGTAAGTTCCCGGTATTGAAGTAGTTCCAGTTCCGGGTTATACCATTCTTCCTCTCCCTTCTCCAATAAAAACAAAAAGAAAACCCTAGGATGATTCTTGAACCAGAGGAAGATTGCCGAAAATGCTGTGTGCCTGGCTGTGTGTCCCCTAAGGAGGGGAACAGCCCCATATTCACCAGCCCTAGGGGGCGCCCTTCACCTGTTATCCTCTTTTCTTCTCCAGGCTCATAGGTCCCCTTTATTCACACCTAGAGGTGCCAGGACTCAGGATGGTTCCATTGACCTTTTATAATGGAATCCCATGAAATGAGAGGCGGTTCCCCTAAATCCCTCGCAATCCCGGAAGAATGGGATCAGATTTGAGGTTTTAATTCTGGTCGCAGCCGAGAATCGATATCCAGATGAGCGCGGTTACACATGACCGGCGTTCTCCTTCCATAATGATCGGGGGGATGAGTATGACATACAATATGCATCATGTGAGTAGCCCGGAGGTGTGCTAGTTCTGTCCCTTGTTGTTAGCTGTGCGTGTCGTGCCGCAGAAAGTGCCCTTGGATTTTCCAGAACATTTCAGCGATAGGGAGCGTGTGAGCGTTTCCTTACCCCGCCGTCCAGATCCGTGTATTCCCGCAGATCTGTATGGGAAGTGTGACCTAGATGTGTGACTGACTGTACTATTCCCCAGAAGAGGACCGGCCTCACCTGGGCTGTAATCCATGCACACTTCCCAAATGTACACTCACCCCGGGGCGGGGACGCATGCTTTGCATTTGTGATGCGTTTGCGTTTTTTGTTTGCCAATAAGAAAGTATTGACTTTGATGCCACTTTGAGCCTCACACTGAATGCGGCTTTGAAATCGATCTACTTCACTAGAATTAGCACGACTTCAAAGTCGGCGGTCAGTGCGATTTTATGTTCGGCTTGCCTGACATCTGTGCGAATTCCTGCGCACATGTCTTTGCAAGTCGCATAGGAAATCGCCAAAAATATTGAACCATTTTACAAAATTTCTGAGTGTCACCAATTTGAATGGTTCCATAGGCACAAAAAGGGTGTGATTGGTCATGCGGTTTTTGAACTGACTAATCGCATTGGTGTGAACAGGGGCTGATGCCACTTCAATGCGACTTATGATGGTGTGACTTTGATGCAACTTTACACTCTTTGGCACTCAAGTCACATCCAAGTCTCACCCATCCAGCGTCTCACCCATCCAGCGTCTCACCCATCCAGCGTCTCACCCATCCAGCGTCTCACCCATCCAGCGTCTCACCCATCCAGCGTCTCACCCATCCAGCGTCTCACCCATCCAGAGTCTCACCCATCCAGAGTCTCACCCATCCAGAGTCTCACCCATCCAGCGTCTCACCCATCCAGCGTCTCACCCATCCAGCGTCTCACCCATCCAGCGTCTCACCCATCCAGCGTCTCACCCATCCAGCGTCTCACCCATCCAGCGTCTCACCCATCCAGCGTCTCACCCATCCAGCGTCTCACCCATCCAGCGTCTCACCCATCCAGCGTCTCACCCATCCAGCGTCTCACCCATCCAGCGTCTCACCCATCCAGCGTCTCACCCATCCAGCGTCTCACCCATCCAGCGTCTCACCCATCCAGCGTCTCACCCATCCAGCGTCTCACCCATCCAGCGTCTCACCCATCCAGCGTCTCACCCATCCAGCGTCTCACCCATCCAGCGTCTCACCCATCCAGCGTCTCACCCATCCAGCGTCTCACCCATCCAGCGTCTCACCCATCCAGCGTCTCACCCATCCAGCGTCTCACCCATCCAGCGTCTCACCCATCCAGAGTCTCACCCATCCAGAGTCTCACCCATCCAGAGTCTCACCCATCCAGAGTCTCACCCATCCAGAGTCTCACCCATCCAGAGTCTCACCCCAGGCCCATCCAAGTCAACACTTTACTATCCGCAAAACAAATCACAAAGCACATCAAAAACATGGTGAAACGTGTTAAACGTGTTCAAAAATGCAAAACACACCAGAAAAACGCATCAAATGCAGCACGCAGTGGTGTGAATCTAGCCTTGTGCGAGGGCCTAGTTTACCCGCACAGGGATTCCCGGGTGCACAGGCTGTCCCATTCATTTCATTTGGAATGCCGCAGCACCCTGAATGCACACTGACTGCATGGATGCTAAATTGGAAGCAGCAGCTATGTCTGTGCAGCTGCTGCATCCCAACTGACATGAATGGGACTGGCTGCATGGAACACATGTGCATCCCCATACGGGGGAAACATAGTGCCGGCATACGCTGTGCTTTGCCTGTGTGAATGAGCTGTTGCATGTGGCTAGTGGCGATCACTGTAGTAGCGGTGCCTATTACAGTGATTTCCAGCTTCCGATGATAGACTTCGGTGCAAAACCGCGTCCCGTTTGACTTTGGTGCAAAACCGCGTCCCGTTTGACTTTGGTGCAAAACCGCGTCCCGTTTGACTTTGGTGCAAAACCGCGTCCCGTTTGACTTTGGTGCAAAACCGCGTCCCGTTTGACTTTGGTGCAAAACCGCGTCCCGTTTGACTTTGGTGCAAAACCGCGTCCCGTTTGACTTTGGTGCAAAACCGCGTCCCGTTTGACTTTGGTGCAAAACCGCGTCCCGTTTGACTTTGGTGCAAAACCGCGTCCCGTTTGACTTTGGTGCAAAACCGCGTCCCGTTTGACTTTGGTGCAAAACCTCGTCCCGTTTGACTTTTGTGCAAAACCGCATCCCGTTTGACTTTGGTGCAAAACCGCGTCCCGTTTGACTTTGGTGCAAAACCGCGTCCCGTTTGACTTTGGTGCAAAACCGCGTCCCGTTTGACTTTGGTGCAAAACCGCGTCCCGTTTGACTTTGGTACAAAATCGCGTCCCGTTTGACTTTGGTACAAAAACGCGCCCCCCTAGCGAAGTCGGTACAAAAACGCGCCCCCCTAGCGAAGTCGGTGCAAAAATGCGCCCCCCTAGCGAAGTCGGTGCAAAAAAACGCCCCCAAGGGATGTTAACATGCTGTCATCAGAGCAGTGCAGCGTCAACATATGACTGGTGTGGCGGTGATCAGGGACACTGATTGATGACCGTATGTAAAAATAAATAAAAACATTTAATTAATTTGTAAAAAAATATATATTTTTGTAATTTATGTTAATTTTAAAATTTTTTTTTTTTTTTTTTTTTTTTACTTACTGTGACCAGTACAGTGTTTCCAAAATGACTCTAGGTAAGAGATTTTTTTTTTTTTACCGGGCCAGCCTGATACAAGGATTGGTCATCCGCTGTGTGTGGTGGACAGAGTGGGTGACCGATTGAGCAGCAGCGCAGCCACTAGAGCTCAGTAGGCGTGCGCTGGGATTTTTTTTTCTTTTTTCTTTTTTTACTTTTTCTTTTTTTTTTACTATGGAATTTATCTGAGCAAAATGATGTTGAGTTGCATTTGTCAGTAACTCAGAATTTGCTTTTACTTAAAACAATCGATAACGTTTCCATTTTTGTATTTCATCTGTGTGGGGATGTATCCAGTCCGGACACAATTGCAATCGCTGCGGTTTTCTTCTAAGTTGTAATGATTTTGTTTTTTTTATTCTTGTAAAGTCCCCATAAATATTGACTATTTTTAAACAGAAGCTTTCAAATACATTTAGAATATTTATGATATTGGCTTCAAATAAAAGATTACAGCAACGGTGAAATATTCTGTTTGGTCAGGAAGATTTTGTGTGCAGTTCCACATCATTGCCAGCAGAGGTCAGCGCCTGCTTGTCTGGTTTTTGGCTCGGATTGTCCTGTATGGGGGGCTCTTTGGGCTGCAGAGAAATCATTCGTTGCCGATGGTCCTGTATGGGGGGCTCTTTGGGCTGCAGAGAAATCATTCGTTGCCGATGGCCGCCTTCAAAAGAGGACAAGCTTGGAATATTGTTTATATAATACTTGACTGCAGAGCTGGACAGATCCCTTGAATTGGTCACCACGACACTGAAAAAGTTAGTGTTCCTAACCCCCCAGCAGTACAGTCTGTAGGTGCAGCAAAGCATGCTGGTTATACTCACTGTGGGACCTAAGGGGTTAATCCTCTGCATTGTGTAAAAAGGCCATTTGATCCTGTCTTCTCTGTTCCTCTTCTTGTTCTAATGTCCACGTCTTATCTCCCGATAAGACAGACTGAACCGTAGCCATTCTGCACATGCTTGCACAAGGTGTTTTTTTTTTTTTTTGCTTGGGAGAGTGCATGTGATCAGCACTGTCCAGACAGAGGTCAGGGGTTCTGCATCCTCCTAGAGTAGAAAGAAAACTCCTCCTACAAGCTTTAACCATTGCTTTGCTGGACACTGATAGAAGTCACAAGACTGCTATATACTGCTGATGAGAAAAGGGATGTAGCAGTTTATATGTATTAAATAATTGCATTTCCATGTTGTGTGTCCTGTGGGAGAGCAGATTCCTGAAGCTGACTGTTTTCTTTTCTTTGCAGATGTTCAGCATCTCTGACCTGAGCGGCCATATAGGAGAGAGGCATGAAAGTGAGTAAACGATCGTCCTGCAACATCAGAAGGTCAAATTATATTAAAGTGCTTAAATCCTCCCTCCAGCCTCCCCTTCATTGTTGCACAGGTGTACCGACTCCTCCCCTTCATTGTTGCACAGGTGTACAGACTCCTCCCCTTCATTGTTGCACCGGTGTACCAGCTCCTCCCCTTCATTGTTGCACAGGTGTACCGGCTCCTCCCCTTCATTGTTGCACAGGTGTACCGGCTCCTCCCCTTCATTGTTGCACAGGTGTACCGGCTCCTCCCCTTCAGTCTTGCACCGGTGTACCGGTTCCTCCCCTCCAGTCTTGCACAGGTGTACCGGCTCCTCCCCTCCATTGTTGCACAGGTGTACCGGCTCCTCCCCTCCATTGTTGCACAGGTGTACCGGCTCCTCCCCTCCATTGTTGCACAGGTGTACCGGCTCCTCCCCTTCATTGTTGCACAGGTGTACCGGCTCCTCCCCTTCAGTCTTGCATCGGTGTACCGGTTCCTCCCCTCCAG
This sequence comes from Staurois parvus, assembly GCF_062004578.1. Taxonomy (NCBI): domain Eukaryota; kingdom Metazoa; phylum Chordata; class Amphibia; order Anura; family Ranidae; genus Staurois; species Staurois parvus. The sequence goes on along the minus strand of NW_028319178.1, from coordinate 27,167 downwards.
TCTTGCACAGGTGTACCGGCTCCTCCCCTCCATTGTTGCACAGGTGTACCGGCTCCTCCCCTTCATTGTTGCACAGGTGTACCGGCTCCTCCCCTTCATTGTTGCACAGGTGTACCGGCTCCTCCCCTTCATTGTTGCACAGGTGTACCGGCTCCTCCCCTTCATTGTTGCACAGGTGTACCGGCTCCTCCCCTTCATTGTTGCACAGGTGTACCGGCTCCTCCCCTTCATTGTTGCACAGGTGTACCGGCTCCTCCCCTTCATTGTTGCACAGGTGTACCGGCTCCTCCCCTTCATTGTTGCACAGGTGTACCGGCTCCTCCCCTTCATTGTTGCACAGGTGTACCGGCTCCTCCCCTTCATTGTTGCACAGGTGTACCGGCTCCTCCCCTTCAGTCTTGCACAGGTGTACCAGCTCCTCCCCTTCAGTCTTGCACAGGTGTACCGGCTCCTCCCCTCCAGTCTTGCACAGGTGTACCGGCTCCTCCCCTCCAGTCTTGCACAGGTGTACCGGCTCCTCCCCTCCAGTCTTGCACAGGTGTACCGGCTCCTCTCCTGGACTGAAATGGATTCCTCTGATCTCACCGCACACTGTGAGCTTCTCACAATGTTCATTAGAAGCTGCAGCAAGTCAGAGCTCCGCCTCATTTCCTGAGGACGCCCAGCATCATATCCTCCCCAGCCTGACTGTCCCTGGTCTGCCCCCTTCATTCATTGGATTTCAGTTCTGTCAATCATGGCGGTGCAACATCCCATGTGGGGGGGTTACTTAGGGTGGTCTGCAGCCTGACTTGGAACACCGTCTCCTCCAGACTGACACCCACCCATCAAGCCTTTTTGATATTTGCATAACTCTTCCCAAGAATCATACCCCTGCTTACATCGGGGCTGAGGACTCTTAAGTGGAGTAATGAGGTGTGATGTTTTCAGGAAGCTGTGTAAAGCACCCTGCCAGCCCCTCCCACCAGCCATGATCTGCCTGCATTGCATAGAGTAGCACAGAGACCAAGTGATCGTGTCACTTGGCCTGAAGCAAGATATGGAATGAGAACAGAATTTTTTTTTTTTTCAATTTCAGTAATATGCTGATGAGGGAGGACAGCTACCCGGTCACTCTATAGAAAAGTGTCCCCCACTGAACAGCAGTGCCCCGCCTCGCCCAAACATTTCACTCAAAGCTGGACAGTAAGCTCACAGCGGAGTGGTGCTGATCAACACTTGTCTCACTTCCTGCAGGTTTTTCAGAAAATCAAGATTTCATTATGGCGTAGAAACATCGGACGTTTCCGGAAGAGCGGCAGAGAGCGGGAACGGAGCCCAGCAGGTGAGGTAAATACTTCAATTATGTCCATCTATGAATTTAAATGTGCCCTCTGCTCGCCCCGTGCCCTCTGCTCGCCCCATGCACGCCCCGTGCCCTCTGCACGCCCCGGGCCCCCTGCTCGCCCCGGGCCCCCTGCTCGCCCCGGGCCCCCTGCTCGCCCCGGGCCCCCTGCTCGCCCCGGGCCCCCTGCTCGCCCCGGGCCCCCTGCTCGCCCCGGGCCCCCTGCTAGCCCCGCGCCCTCTGCGCTCTCCGCTTGTTGGCGTCAGTAGGAGGAATAGTTCCTTGTATTGGTGTCAGTGGCAATTATTATGGCCAATTGGTGTGAGTGGGAGGAATAGTGCCCCATCATTGGTGTCAGTGGGAGGAATAGTGCCCCATCATTGGTGTCAGTGGGAGGAATAGTGCCCCATCATTGGTGTCAGTGGGAGGAATAGTGCCCCATCATTGGTATCAGTGGGTGGAATAGTGCCCCATCATTGGTGTCAGGGGGAGGAATAGTGCTTCATCATTGGTGTCAGTGAGAGGAATAGTGCCCCATCATTGGTGTCAGTGGGAGGAATAGTGCCCCATCATTGGTGTCAGTGGGAGGAATAGTGCCCCATCATTGGTGTCAGTGAGAGGAATAGTGCCCCATCATTGGTGTCAGCGAGAGGAATCGTGCCCTGTTGTTGGTGTCATTGGGGATAAAAGTGCCCCACTGTTGGTGTCAGTGGATGAAATGGTGAATAGAATAATGCTCCATCATTGGTGTCAGTGGTAGTAGTTATGGCCAATTGTTGGTGTGAGTGGAAGGAATAGTTCCTCATATAAGTGGGAGAAATATTGCCCCGAGGGCTAGATAAAGGCAAGCAAAGGGCCACATCTGGCCCCGGGCTGCAGTTTGGAGACCACTGCTGTAAACTGATGAACTGTAAAGGCTTTTAAATGGTCTCCTATGGAGATTTTTGGGCGCCGTTGTTTTTTACGATGTCACAGGCGCATGCAATGTTTAAGACTTGCCATATTTGGTATCTATTTACTTGACGCAAACTCGGCATGTTTGGTATCTATTTACTTGACGCAAACTCATCTTTTATATTTTGCAATTAAAAATGGTTGTTATAGTTTGCTTTTGCACTAAAATTAACATGATTATATTTTTTTTCCCTGAAAATTTGCATTTAATAAACAGTTGCGCAAATATGCGACATTAAAAATTTGCAGCTATCATCTTTTTATTCTACAGGGCCCTCTGCCTTCAGGAAATATGATGTTCTGGGTGGTTTAAGGCATTTTAATAACAAAAATGAAAATGATTACATAATTAAAATGAAAACATTTGCCGTAGAGCCGAGCTGGTTAAAGGGCCGGCTCCTTGTTTCAGAAAGGTTCAACAAATACAACATGGAAATGTGCGTGTAATATAAAGATGTACCACGTGGGGTTTTTGGGGGTTTTTTTTGCTGTTTTTATTTTTTTTTTGCCTTGACATACACTTAGACTTGGAATAAAATTGCTGTGGGATTTACAATGTAACTATACAAAGGATCTGAGCAATCATACGGCACATTGGTGATGTCATTTAGAATCGGCGTAATTCTCCTGTAATCCTTTTTTGTGACATGTAACTATACCTCTGTTTTTTTGTTTTTTTTTATATGCGTATATATTTTAGGCTTTTAGGATGTATTACCTTGCTGTATGAGACTCCCATTCCCTGAAGCTGCAATAACTTCGCCTGGGGAGTCTTTATCTTTGCTTTCTCACCCTTTGTTCTTTTTCTTTTTATCGGGGTTGTATTTACTTTATCCTCTGTGTGAAGAGAGCCAATCGTCAGGCAGCCGGTAACCCAAAACCCTTCCCCCTTCGTATGTGCCATCCACAAAACCTTTGTCGCCATTAGGGCTCGTTCACACTTGCTTTGCTGAGTGCTCTTCAGAGAGCGTTTGACAGGCGGCGAGGAAGAGGTTGTATTGTCTCCTCTCTGCCTTCTTTACCACCCCCCCTAAATCCTGGATTGGCGCGCTGCACAACTGCATACAGCGCTGAACGTTTGCAGAGCGGCCCCATTCACTTGAATAGGTCGCACTCAGTGGGCGTGTGATGGTGTATAATTCCTGCGGAAGTGAAGCACCGTGGCTGAAGCAGCTAAAGGGGGAGCGGTTCAGTAAAAACACAGCTCAGCCTCAAGGTTTTACTGCCTCTCAGCTTCTAATGTGAATGAACCTTTGGGGATTTCCTGTGAGAGTCCTTCTGGCAGTAACTAAGCCTCAGGACTGTCCATAATTTTAAAGGGTGCCTCGGGACTGTCCGTCATTTTAAAGGGTGCCCCGGGACTGTCCATTATTTTAAAGGGTGCCTCAAGATTGTCCATCATTTTAAAGGGTGCCTCGGGACTGTCCATCGCTTTAAAGGGTGCCTCGGGACTGTCCATCGTTTTAAAGGGTGCCTCGGGACTGTCCATAATTGAAAGGGTGCCTCGGGACTGTCCATAATTGAAAGGGTGCCTCGGGACTGTCCATAATTTAAAGGGTGCCTCGGGACTGTCCATAATTTAAAGGGTGCCTCGAGACTGTCCATAATTTTAAAGGGTGCCTCGGGACTGTCCATAATTTTAAAGGGTGCCTCGGGACTGTCCATAATTTTAAAGGGTGCCTCGGGACTGTCCATAATTTTAAAGGGTGCCTCGGGACTGTCCATAATTTTAAAGGGTGCCTCGGGACTGTCCATCATTTTAAAGGGTGCCTCGGGACTGTCCATAATTTAAAGGGTGCCTCGGGACTGTCCATAATTTTAAAGGGTGCCTCGGGACTGTCCATAATTTTAAAGGGTGCCTCGGGACTGTCCATAATTTTAAAGGGTGCCTCGGGACTGTCCATAATTTTAAAGGGTGCCTCGGGACTGTCCATCATTTTAAAGGGTGCCTCGGGACTGTCCATCATTTTAAAGGGTGCCTCGGGACTGTCCATCATTTTAAAGGGTGCCTCGGGACTGTCCATCATTTTAAAGGGTGCCTCGGGACTGTCCATAATTTTAAAGGGTGCCTCGGGACTGTCCATAATTTTAAAGGGTGCCTCGGGACTGTCCATAATTTTAAAGGGTGCCTCGGGACTGTCCATAATTTTAAAGGGTGCCTCGGGACTGTCCATAATTTTAAAGGGTGCCTCGGGACTGTCCATCGTTTTAAAGGGTGCCTCGGGACTGTCCATCGTTTTAAAGGGTGCCTCGAGACTGTCCATCATTTTAAAGGGTGCCTCGGGACTGTCCACGATTTTAGAATGTGCCTTGACTGAAAAAAGCTAGAGAAACCCTGTTCTAGATGATTAAAATGAACAGCAGAATAATCGATCACATTACGCAATCT